>NC_056728.1:1578908486-1579053486 GCF_019279795.1 Protopterus annectens | reverse complement strand
GCTAATTTATATATTTTCATGAATTCTCTTTATAAATAATCTAATAGCATTCAGCATTTCACTGCGGTGATGATAGGAGGTACTACCAGCACAGCTAGCTGGAATTTTGTAAATAATTATATGCCATTAGTGAATATCGAAATGATTTATACAAGATGCTTGTGGTACAAATGCATTAGAACTGTATGTCATGTGTATATCAGATTGCTTTGTACAGATATTTGTGTTGAAAGGGTATTTGTAAAGTGCTGGGTTTGAAAGGTAACCACAGTGTGCCTACTGCAGAAAATAGAAATGTACGTGCACTATTGCAACTGTTTAAATGTACCTGTTTTAACAGAGAAAACTGGAGGGTTAACTTCAGTCCAGCAAACTTTAGAAAAATATCTGAAATTGAATCACTTTTTAGGCTAGACCATAAAGAGGCTATCTCACAGGTTTCAAGGCAGCTAGATACACAAAGTCTTTACTAGGAAGCTTTCTGTATTGTTTTTGAGGTGAACTAATCACTACTTTGAAAACATGGACAATGCAATTGTTTTATGACTTCCAGCACTTGCCAAAGATCTGAGCAAAAGCCCTTTGTATGTTTATTTTTACAGGTAGGTACTAAGTGCTTCCAGCTGCCAGAAACAGGTTCATAGGTTCATAGGCTGGTGCTAGGCTGTTGGTCCTAGGGCCTTTACAAGCCTAGCCATAAAAATTCCCTGGCTATTTCTTCCCACAGTATTTACTTTCCTGGACCCCTGTCTAGCAGGGCGACTGACGTGGTCCCTGGGGTGAATTTCCTATCTCTCATCTAATCATCAAGGTTCCTTTTGAAGAGGGCCAAAGAGTCTATTCCAGAGTCTGGGGAGTCTCTGGGTCAGGTACCTATCCGTCCTGCATGTTTTGTTCATTCTGATTACAAGGTTTAGATCCCTGGAGCGTGTGTCTCTGAGGGATTGGGATTTCTTTAAGTGTAGCTTGTCCAACAGCTCTGAGTTTGACATGGCCTTGTATGTTAAGCAGAGATTGCCTCTGAGTAGATGATATGCAACAGAGTATAGGTGGAGTTTTTTTAGACAGTCAGCATAGGGCATCTGCTTTACGCCTGTGATTCTTTTAGTGAGGTATTTCTGCGGCCTTTCCAGTTGTTGCAAATGTCTTGAGAGGTACATACCAAAGGGGCGTTGTATTCTATAATAATTCTAATGAGGGATGAGTACAGTGGGACAATGACCTCCTTTTTTCTGGATGAAAAGCCCTTAGTGATGAGGTGTGCCACATAGAAGGATTTCCTGACTGTTGTGGTGATGTGGTTATCGAAGGAGAGACCACTGTCCACCTGTGCCCCTAAGTCTCTTATCACACTTTCGGTGTTTAGTGTACTGTCACCTATGTGATAATTCATGGGTACATGTTTTTTCCCAAAGGGGATAACTATACATTTCTTGGCATTGAGCTTGAGCCCATGGCTCTGGCACCAAGCATCTGTTTCTATAAGGCCCTTTTGTAGAATATCCACATCATTTGGGGATTCGATAATGGCTCCCAGTTTGCAGTCATCTGTGAACTTTGTTAGCCAGAGTCCCTTAATGTTGGCCTGTACTTCAGAGAAGTAGATGCCAAACAAGAGCAGTCCCATAACTGAACCCTGAGGTACTCCTCTTGTCACTTGTCTGGAGCTGGATTTGGAGTCATCTACTTTTACAGTGTGGGTTCTGTCAGTAAGTCAGTTGGCAACCCATCGAGTGACATAGGGATTAATGTCCAGCTTAGTAAGTTTATCTATGATTCCAGAGTGGGGATGGTGTTGAAGGCTTTGATGAGGTCCAGATAGACTGTCTGGACCACCTTAACCTTGTCCACAGTTCTAGAGTCTGACTCTTAGAAGTCAATCAGGTTCAGGAGACAAGATCAGCCCTTCATGAACCCAAACTGCGTGGGTTCCAGTGTTTGAAGGTTGCCAATGTCTTTGTTTATAAGTTCTATTTTAATACGTTCCATGGCCTTGCAGATCAGGCTCATCAGACTGATGGGGCAGTATTTCCCGGGATCCAAGGTGGATCCACCCTTGTGGAGTGGGATAACTGTAGCTGTGTGCCACTCAGTGGGCACAAAGCCTGATGTGAGGCTATGATTAAACATAACACTTAGGTGAGGTGCCAGTTCATTTTGTAGTTCATGTAGTACACAGCCTGAGGTGTCCTCTGGTCCCATGGATGCTGTATTCTTAGCTTTGGAGAGTGCATTTTTTACCTGTGTAGCCATTATTACTGGAATATGGCAATATTTCGGTATTGAGATGTGCCCTTTAGAGGGTGAGAGGGGGGTGAAGTTTGCACTGAATCGATCTGCCAGGATACTGGCAATATCCTTGGGATCAGTATATTTAATGCCATTCTGTTGTAGCTCAGAGCAGATCTGAGCATTGTGATTTAGATTCTTCATATAGCTACAGAATGCCTTGTGGTTGTCTTTGGAATCTTTGGCAATTTTATATTCATAACTAGCTTTGGAGGATTTTATGAAGGATCTCAGCTTCTTACTGAGACTGGTAAGGGAGTTTTTTGCACCCTGGGATTTTTCTCTTTTCTGCAACAGTTTCTTCCTTTTGTTGTAAAGTTTATTTATGGCAAGGGATCACCAGATTGGCTTCCTTTTTTTGGAGGAGAGCATCTTGGTTCTATTCAGAATTCATGCACGAGTGGATGTGCTCGTACAGTGCCTTAGTGTAGGATTCAGCAGTCGAACTTTCAATTCCCATCTGCATGGGTGTCATGAAGTTTGTCACTTTTGACTTGAGTAGCATGAAGTTGGCTTTGGAGAAGTTTTTTTTTTTTACAGAGGTTTCCTTACTGCGGGGGGGGGGAGCTGGGATGGGGATGTCAAGGGTGATTAGCTTATGGTCAGACCTGACCAACAAGGGGGTGACCATAGGGGGTCTATATTAGATCATCAAAACAGCAGAATTTCGAATGATCTAATATCAAACCCAATATCGCGAACGCTGAAAACAGCGAAGCTGCACAAAACCGAATTCTTCCTAGGGAAAGAATTTGGTTGGCTGTTGTTGTGGCTTTGCTGTTTTCAGCGATGTAGTGGAAAGTTACGGGTTGGGTTAAGGTAAGTGTGTGATTGTGTGGACGTTCGGGTTAGGGTGCGGGTTGGGTGAGTTAGGGTTAGGGCGCGTGTTGGGTAAGTGTGCGATTGTGACAAAATTTGGGGCTGGGGGTGGGTTAAGTGAGTTAGGGTTAGGGCGTGGGTGAGGTGAGTGTGCGATAGTGAGAATTTGGGGTTAGGAGCGAGTTAAGTGAGTTAAGGTTAGGGCGCAGGTGAGGTGAGTGCACGGTAGTGAGAATTTGGGGTTGGGGTGGGTTAAGTGATTTAGGGTTAGGGTGCAGGTGAGGTGAGTGTGAGATAGTGATGGACCTTATGGTTAGGGTCTATGCTAATGTAAGTGGATAGATAGTAGTTTATGTGCAGTGTAGTGTAGAGTTAGATGTAATTTTTAAATGTATGTGTGTGGATTGCTGTTTTTAGTGTGCTTGTGGTGTGTTTCACAGAACAGTTTCGATATTGTTAGGGTTCGGGTTTTGCAATTTAACATTACAGGATTCGATAATGAGCTATTTTGATGATCTGATATAGACCCACCATAGGTGTAGAGCATCGATTTCCCATGTTGGTAATGACCAGGTCTAGGATATTGGAGCCCCTGGTGGGACTAAGGATTAGTTGATCTAGGGCATTGGAATTTATGAATTCCAAGAACCGTTGGGCATTGGTATTAGTACATGAGTAGTTTTCCCAGTTAATGGCAGGGTAATTGAAATCACCCAGTATTAAGGTGTTTGGTTGTATCTTAATATTTTCCAGTATGTTTAGAAAGGTGTAGTGAGAATCTTGGGGCATGGTGGGGGATCAGTAGCTAGCTACAATTTGGACTGCAGTCTTACCTAGTCTTAGTTGCACCTGGAGAATTTCAGATGCATTGTGTTGGGCAACTAGCCTGGTGTTGTGAATATCCTTGATGAATATGGACACTCCTCCACCTTTAGTGTTTCGGTCCTGGTTTGGTGGCCAAAAAGTGTGGTAGGAGTTGTAGTCTGGTATTGCAAGGGTGCTCTCTGGAGCCTTGAACCAGGTCTCATTTACTGCACAAACACTGATGTTCTCCATTTTTAGGACTGCCTTGAGAAAGTGCATTTTGAGGTTTAGACTTCTAGCATTGAGTAGCATTACCTTCAGATTTTGAATGCTTGTACCTGTAATGGTGGTGGTTTTGTCCTTTGAACTTTGCCTAAAAAAGGCACTATAAGGGTGGCAAGTGCCTTAGCCAGTAACCTGAATCCCAGGGGCGACAGGTGCAGACCGTCTCTGGCAAAGTATCATGGTCTGTCGATCATGTCATCCCAGGCAGACAGATACTGGATCCCCTTTGAATGACGCCAGAAGCTTAGCCAATTGCTGAAGTCAATCATTTTGTCCTTATACTGTGGTATCATTCTGGGCAAAGGCAGGATGCTACTCAGGTCTAGGGTCATACCTGCCTTGGCCACATGATCCAAGAGCTCTTCCATGTCTCTTTTCATGTAGTCCAGGGAGGTACATCTCAAGTCATTCACTCCAACATGGACAATGACAGAGTTATATTTGTACTTCTTGTGGAGTGCCTTGAGTGCATGTGTTATGTGCTGGATCCAGGCACGCGACAGGCAGCTGACTGTAATTTTCTCCTTGTTCAGCCTGGTGAGTGGGACATCAGTGTGCCTGACTATAGAGTCATCTATTGTCTTGCCTTAGGGGCTGTTGTTGGGTGGCACACTGGTGTTGTGAGCTATGTGACACTTTGGTTGTGATTGGTGTTTGTTTGCGTTTCAGCTTCGGAGGTCCTTGTTGCTTGGGCAGGTTACTGTTATGGGCTTCCACATATGTGGGTTTAGTGTTGCTATGTGTGGGCTTTATTGATGTGGGTTTAGAAGGGCTATGTGTTGCTTGAGATGTAGTGCAGGTGTTAACCTTCTCCTCTTGACTCTCTAGCACAATCTTGGGTGGAGAGAGCTTTGCTTCCAGTTTGGCTATGTAAGTACATCTCTCACAGGTTGTAGTGTTGGGTGGTAGGAGGAGAGGGCTGTCTGTGTACATGAGGCAATTGCTTCATTGCTCCAGTATGCCCAGATTCACCAGGTGGACAGGAGAAATCACTGGAAGCTGACCCTTGGACATGCCTGGTTTGGTGCTTTTTTTTTTTTGTAAAGTACAAGAGTTGTTTTCCCTTACCTTAGCAATTTACTTTGTAATTATTAATTATTAAACAGGCGTTTTGCCTGGGAAGTAGAAGTCAGATGACTAGAAATGATGTCATTCTGCAAATTATCCCAACTGTAATATTTTAGATATTATTTTGAGAAGTCTCTTAGAGTGAGACAGACCATTTTGTATTCTGTCTTGAACATGACAAGGAGAACAGCCATTCACTACATCATCTGCCTTGCTCTGTAAGTAAGTTACTGGGGAATAGTATAATTTTCTTAGATTCAGTCAGAAATATAGTGAAGCTTGGTTTAGATATTTTTCTTTATTAGTCTGAGACTGTCCTGCAATGTTGTTTTAAATATTTCCTGTGATTCTGAACTCTGATGTCACTATGAATATATATTTAGTATTGTCTTGTTCTTTTATTTATTATTAAATATATTTATATCTTTCTTTGTGGCTGATCTTTTTAGAGATATTTAAGTTCTGAGAGTACTTGCATATTTGTTTGGTGACACTGTGTGGGCCACTCCTAACAGCCTTGCTGTTGGTTAAACCACCATTTGTATCAATACTAATATTACACAGTATATTGGGTACCCTTGAAAGGGCCTTAAGGTAGCTAGCAGAAGGGTTCTGATGGCAGTGAGAGTCTTGGCAAGAGATGGCATAGCTAGTTAAGCTGCACCAGCCTTTCCCAGGTGTGTGTGTGTGTGTGTGTGTGTGTGTGTGTGTGTGTGTGTGTGTGTGTGTGTGTGTGTGTGTGTGTGTGTGTGTGTGTGTGTGTGTGTGTGCAAATCAAATCTCAAAGAGTGTGTGTGTCAGCTACTTGGGCAGGGACATGAAGCACTGGTTGGACAGAGAGAGTGTTGGAGGACTTGGCTTGGAACCCTGGCTAAGGACTCAACTCTATAGCTGTGTCAGTGGGGAGTCTTACTGGGGACCTGGAGGAAGGGAGAAGAACCAGCTCTGGACTGACTGTAGTCTCTGTGTGCTATTAAGGGAAATTGCACTTTATGCAGAGAGCTGCATCTGGAAATACTGTGTGTACCTGTTATCTTTCCAATGAACTTCCCGCCACAGATGCCAGTGATAAGGATTGAGGCTCCTTGTTTACTGGCCCAGAGATGGGATAGCCATGTCACATATTGGTTGGCAGTGGTGGTATGTCACACATGCAATGTCAAAATTAAAATTAAAAATATAGTACATTATCCAATGATTCAATATACTCCATGTAGTCTTCATGCAGAACCTACACCAAGCTTATGCATTTGCGTGATAGTGTGGGGTGCACAGCAGTGCACAATGCATAATAATGAGGTGCAGTGTACTTAAACCAAGTTTGCAGCTCACAACAGTGTTGCTGGCCATGTAACCTCATAAGTGATCACGGATAGCAATTCTGTGTAAAGGAGAGCATCTATAGTCCGCAGAGTTCTGCGGAATGCCACAATAATCACCATGGCTTTACATATAGTGAAACCTTGTCAGAGAACTTGGGCAGCAATTCCATGTAAGGAAGAGAACCTACTGTGAGTGGATTTGTGCACGATGCCACATTGATCACCAGAGTTTTACAAATAACTGTCATTTTTAGTGTGACACATCTGCACAGAGGCCAGCTTAATGAAAGGACAAGTAACCAGTAGTAGGGACATATTTGGCATGGATGTCACATAGAAATGTGCTAGAATGCAACACTCACAACCTCTTAGAGTGACAAATGTGGATAATGCCATAATAATGGGGGAGGGTAAAGGGCCAGAAATAGAAACAGATTTTTAATACTGAACTAACAAACTTAGGAAGCTGAAAGAATAAATAGGTTGTACATGAGCATGAAGTTTCTGAAGAGAAGAAGTTTGAAACTCAAATCTCAGTCATCAATTTCTGACTTCACTCTACAATGACATGCCAATGATTTGCCAAGAAAAAAAATGTATGAATAAAAGATCACAATTATGAGACAAAAACTGGACACTCTGTACAGATCAGGAAAGTTGAGAGGTATGCACTTGAATGTATGTAATATTGAGTCACAGCAGTCCAGTGATAATGCCAGTGATATGGCAGGAAGCCACATATTTGTTATGGAAAACATCATGACATCCTGAGACTATCTGGGCAGTTGAGAGGAATGAATGTCAAGTATATAGTCCAAACACAGTACAGGGCAATGTACCTACAGTGCAGAGCATTGTAATATCCCATTCCTGGCATTCTGTACTGAAGCTGTGTTAATGATCTGTAACAGGACATGGGATTGCCATGTCAGATGATCACCCAGGAGAAGTGTGTGTATTGAATAGGGACACACAGATGAATTATAGGAATGAACATAGGGACAGAGTACAGGTGAAACTCCTGCATGTACAGCAGAGGTGGGCATGTCAATGGAAGATGGCTGTAGCAGCAACACCAAGCACATATCTATATGGTACACTATGGACTGTACAGTGAAAATGTGTTGAGGTGACATAACAATGGGGAAGATGTCTGTGTGAGATAAGCATCCTTACATGAATGATCCAGAGGACAACTATTAAGGATCTTACATGCAATTAGGGTAGGGTGCATATTGGGAAGCTGTGCAAAATGATATACCTGAATATGACTGCACTCTCAGCAGAAGTCTCCAGCAAGGTGGCCACAGGTAAATGATCATGGCAAACATTACAAGAACCAACCACAATAATGGACAATATCAGAATAATGCCACCATTAATTCCCATACCTCTGACATGACATATGTGATGTGGAGTGATAGCAGATGAGCCTGCACATACACGCTTGACAACTATTATGATACATCCACACTCTATGTGGGTAACCATGCACACTGTCCTGGTACCATAATGTCTGCAGGAGGTGTTAGGAGGGACACTGCTATATCTATATGTGGAAGTATAGTCAATACAGGCTACCTCTATAGCACAATCTACACTGGCATGAAGGATATAACATGCCATTAATGTTGTCAAACACCTATGTCTACAGTGTGTGCATAAGCTGAACAGGTAGCACACATGCATCTAGTGTAACAACTTTCTAAGGCCAAGAACACTGCATCAATGGGCCCAGACAATATCCCAGGATGCCATCTAAATAGCATGAAACAAGAAACATGCTATTTAACTGTAGCCACCAAACAGGCATACTGCCTCATGAATGAAGACCAACAACAGTCATCCATCTGCAGAAAGGTGGCCCATCTATAAACCTGGGAAACTGCAGACTGATAAGTCTCTTTAGTCTAATATGTAAAGCCATGGAAAGAATTATCATGGAAACGATCAATAGTGATATAGTAAACTTCCAGACACTGGACTCAACCCATTTTGGTTTTGTAATGGGCAGGACATGCCTACTCTACTTGGTGGACTTCTTTGAAAAGGTCACCAAATGATGGATGAGGGCAAAATGGTCACATTGCCTAACTTCACCTGGCCAAGGCATTTGACACAATACCACACTTGGGGATTGTTGTCAAACTCAAGAGCTTAGGTACAACCCATATAGCACCTGGTGGACAGCCAACTGCCTCACAGACAGGACCTATGAAGTTAGAATTGGGAAGTCCATCTCTACAGAGGTCAGTCATGACTAGAGTCCCTCAAGGATCTGTCCTTAGACCACTCCTTTTTGGCTATTATTTCTCTGACGTCAAGGCCAATGTCAATGGTCTCTGGCTGACTACAATGGTCTCTGGCTGACTACATTTGCAGATGATTGCAAATTAGGAGTGGTCATTGAATCTCACACTGACACAAATGTTCTCTAGGAAGGGCTGACAAAGACAAACAATTGGTGTCAGAGCCATGGACTAAAACTAAATGACAAGAAATGCATAATAGTATCTGTCAGGAAATCATCCACTCCTGGTAACTATGATATTGATGACACACCCCTTAGAGCTGACCCAGTAGTTATGGGCACAAATAGACAGTAATCTAGCCTTTGACCATCACATGTCTACAGTAGTGAGAAAATCATTCTATGTTGTGCAACATATAAGCAAAGGTATAGCATCTAGGTCCAAGGAAGTCATTGTTCCTCTGTATTCCACATTAATCAGACCTGTCATTGAGTACAATGCCCCTTTGGTAAATACCTAACCAGGCATATCCAACAATTGGAACATCCACAGAATTTCCTCACTAAAACAATACAGGGTATAAGTAAAATGTCATATGAACCAAAAAGGCACCACCAGGGTTTCCAGACTCCACACAGTTTTATTTAACACGAATTGTTAAGCGCTTTCATCAATCTAAGTTGATTTCATCAGAACAATTACTTCACAGTTACTGGTGTGAAGAAGTCTGGAACCCTGAAGTTATTATGGCCTCTGATGTGCATGTCTTTCACATACTCAGTACTTGTGTTACATGCACTGGAGTAGTCAGCACTGTGACCATATGCTGGTAGATATACCACTTTCCCTCTACCTCAGGACATAGGTCACATACCTATAGGTCTGACTATAGGGTGTGATGCCCACATTATACTTGGGTGGTGTGTCTGTTTCCTGATTCAGCAAATCCTGTCTTGTCAATGCAGGTGTTGTCATGCCTGTGGTAGTAGTCTCTGCTATGTGTTGATACTGTCTGTATTATACTAATATCACAGTTGGAGTCAATGATTGCACACAAGCTGTAGTCCTTCAGGCAGCAGTTTGGACAAAGCATCTGTATGTCATCCGTGATATCCATCACTGAAGTAATGAGTAGAAATGGGCCTAACAGACACCCCTGATGTACCGACCTGATCACTGGGCCTGAGATATATGTCACATCACACATTTTAACATAGTGAGATGCCACGTATGTCATACAGTAGTCTAGCCCTTTGGTGATATAGTCTTTTATGGCTACATATGACATTGTTGATTGAATACTTCAGCGTGGATTTTTCTCACATGCCTTGACCTGTTCAAGATACAGACGATGATACTGTTGTCATCATGCATGCCTTCGATGACCTCTTTGAGGACATCTGTCAGATATAATTGACCGAATGTAGCAGTAACAACTCACACAGGTCTGTTGCATGCACATATAGAATATTACTAGTGTACATGTAGAGGAGTTCCATAATGACATGTTGGCCTACCTCACAGTCAAGGATAGTCAGCATGTCTCTGTTCATACATGCATCAGGTGCTGTACCCTCAACTCAAGTGGATGCATGTTGATGTACACCCTTGTATGGGAATAAAAGCTATATGGAGGGTGTGTTGAACTGTGTATTCAACTGTATCAGGAAGGTGTATGTGCTGGGTGATGCCATAGGTGATCTGTGATGTTGCCAGAGCACACTGATTCCATGTGATAGGCCTGGATGAAGGTAAGACAGTGCATACTGCCTATTGTGATCTGACCTATGGTTCCTGACACAATCACACATGCAGGTATCATTGAGAAAACCCCCAATCTGGAGATTATACCTTATGTCAGTTGATAGATAAACAATTGGCTCACTGACACAACACATTATGTGAAATCTGGTGAATCAACATGTACTTGTAGAACTGTCACCATTGGCAAAACCCAAGGATCTGTGCTTGGCCCTTCACTATTTGAATTGTATTTCTCTACAGTTCAGGCTAAAGTATATGGCCTTTGCCTTACCAAGTTTACCGATGCTTATATATTGTGTGTAATCACTGAGTCCACCAATGGTGGTAACATAGTACAGGAGGAGCTAACACGCACAATTGAATGGTGACAAAGGCACAC
Organism: Protopterus annectens; assembly: GCF_019279795.1. NCBI lineage: Eukaryota > Metazoa > Chordata > Ceratodontiformes > Protopteridae > Protopterus > Protopterus annectens. The sequence continues at coordinate 1,579,042,504 of NC_056728.1, read as the reverse complement.
AATCTACAAATAAATGTAGAAATGTGTATTTGTAATGTTGTCCATCTGAAAAATGAAGTTCCATGTTAAACACATCATTGACAACAGTCCTGCTATGCAGAAATCCAGTGATGCAAGAAATGGGAATACATTTAGATAGCAATCTGAACTTTGACCATCAATTATCCACACTGCTATTGAAAGCCTATGTTGTGCATATCCTAAGTCATGCCATCATGATTGTATGACAGCACTGTTGTCAAACCTTATTACAGCACTAATAGAGTATAATGCCCTTTTTTATATGTACCTCACCAGATGCATATAGCAGCTGGAGAGATGACATGGCTTTCTTAGCAAGATAACATAGGGCCTACACACCATGCCATGATGTATGTGGATAGACTGAAAGCCATGTCACTGTAAACTTTATCATATATGATGAAGTGACTTCTGCCTGACCCTGCCCTAGTGGGATACACAAAATTGGGATATAGCTGATGACATCAGCAGTGTCTGTTGAGGAGAGGATGACAGTATCCCACATGCTGATGTAAAATGCTCTCTGTAATGTCAAGGAAGAGTGCACACACACACACGCACACACGCACACACACACACACACACACACACACACACACACACACACACACACACACACACACACACACACACACACAGATACATACACACACATACATTTGACTGAAGTGAGAATAAAACCCTACCTACCTATCCAATGGACTACAGAACACAGTACATTATGCAAGCATGATAGCACAAGTCTGATTTATACAATAGTACAGGTGAACTTATACTAAATGATATCAGCTGGCCATGTGAGAAACATTAGGTTGGGTGGCCTGTATGAAATAGATGTGTAGCCTTGAGCAAGTGTCAAAATACTGGCAACCTATGTAATTAGAGAAGCAGTTGCAGGATATAAACATCTGCTCTACTGTCTACATACACACACACACACACACACACACACACACACACACACACACACACACACACACAGCCAGTCGACTGCAGTGAGAACATAACCCCAACCTAAGTACACAGACTACAGAATGCAGTACTTAATGCAAGCACCACAGCTCAATTCTGATTTATACAGGAGTGCAGGTGAACTTATAGTAGATGCCATCAGCAGGCTATGTGGGAGACAAGAGGTTGGGAGGCCTGTACGAAATGGATGTGTAGGCAAAAGCAAGTATCAAAATACTACCAATCCATGTAATTGAAATAACTGTAGGATAAACACATCTGCTCTGCTGTCTAGACATACACACACACACACACACACACACACACACACACACACACACACACACACACACACACACACACACTCATGTACATACATGCATGCAGTTGACTGCAGTAAGAACAGAACTCCTACCTATCCAAGTACAAAGACTACAGAGCACAGTACATTATGCATGCTATACACCATAACTTGGTTTTATATAAGAGTGCAAGTGGACTTATAGTAGATGACATCAGCAGGCCATGTCATTGACAGCAGGTTGTAAGGCCTGCATAGGCACATAGCTTCATAGGTTCATATGAAGCTACTAGTCTAATAATACTAGGGTCTTTAGAAGCCTAGTTGTATAAAAACACAAGCACCATTATTTAGCATAGTTGGATGGTTGTTTCTAGTAGAGTGTGCTTGTGAGTAGCACCAACTGGCCCTGTCCATGAGGGACATAGGTGCAAACTCAGAGGTGACTTTACAATCACCCAACCAGTAGTCAAGGTTGCACTTAAACAGGGTCATTGATGAGCACTGTTTCACATGCAGTAGCAGCCAATACAGAGGAGTGTAAATCTTTGTGGGATATATCTGTCGCTCCATCATGTTCTGTTTATGTCACAGGCTAGGTTGAGAAGCCTGGGCCAAATTATAGTTGTCCCATTTGAATTATAGATGTCCATCATTTACAGAAGGCCAGGGCCTGAGACTGCTCTGCAGGGCAGCCATAGGTCATCTCTCAGCAGCCTGCATGATACCAAGTACAGTAACAGGTATGTCAGTCTTTCCATGTATGTTATGTTTGGAGGCCTGGGAGTCTCCCAGGCACAAACTTGTGTTCTCTTCAATTGCTGAAGGTGTGTGGTGAGGTACAGAGAGATGTCAGCATTGTAATCCATTATTGGTGTGATAACAGCAGAGTACAGGAAGGTATGGCTACCCTGGTCTTGGATATGATGTCCATATGTATGATGTGAGCAATGTAGATTGTGTATATCAGTACTATGGGCACATAGTGATGAAAGTGTACATTATTATCAAACTGTGTTCCTAAGTCTCAAAACACTGTCTTTGACCTGGGGGACAATATATATATATATATATATATGTATATATATATATATATATATATATATATATATATATATATATATATCATAATTAGCAGGGGTACTTCATTGAAAAAGGTAACAAAGACTCATTGTATGCTTAAGGTTCAGTTTGTGAGTTTGTCACCAATCATCAGTCTGTGTTAGCCCCTACTGTAATATGTTACCATCATTGGAGGATTCTATATAAGTGTGTCCAGCTAACAATAATCTGAATACTTGGTAAACCACATGCCATCTACTGTTGTCTGTGCTTCAGGGAAGTATTTCCCAAACAGTTTATGGCTGAGCACAAATTCTTATGGTATTCCACTGGTGAGTTGGATAGTGGTAGAGGTGCACTTCCCAACTTTGTAAGTGTGTGTTCTGTTGTTGAGCCAGTTGGCTCTCCATCTAGTACTGTGGTCTAATTCCCAGATGGGAGATCTTCACTATGAGATATGAATGGGGATAGTGTCAAAGGCCTTTGATTAACACAACAGAAGCAGTATGTCCTGTAATCCCTCATCCAAGTCTTTGGGGTCAGTATCCAAGAAGTCCAAAAGGTCAGTAAGCAAGATCTACCCTTGCCAAACCTAAAATGGGTAGGGTCAAGTGTGTTGAAAGTCACCTCTGTCCCTGTGGATATGGTCCATGTTGATTCATGCAGTAGCAGTACAGATAAGACTTTTTAGGCATATGGGTCAGTAGCTGTAGTTCTGCATGTTACTAGATTGAAGTGCATTGCATAGCACAAAACATTTGATATTACATTTTGTAGTATGGGTGATATATGTGAGGACAAATTATTGAGAACCCAGGCTTGTAGTGCTTGGGGGTGGGTGCCATTGCATGGATGTATTTTAAATATATGATATCAACTTAGATAGCACCCTCAGTTCATAATGTTTTTACATGCACTTTCATGCCATACAAAGGAAATGAACAGTAAACAGCAGAAACAGCATAATATATACATTTCTATAGTGTGAGGAGCAGTGAGTTTCCCTGATGGTTATCAAAGTGTATACACATCCAAGATACACCTGTTTTCACATTGCTAAGCACTGCTCAAACATCAGCAGCATTGATAAAGTCTGACAGTAATCAATCTGTGAAATATACCTGCTACTTAATGATTCTGTGGCACCAGAAGACATTAGTGCAGTGATACATTCCTTTTTGGGGTCAGATGGTACTGGGTTGGACTACAGCTGTATCTAATACTTTTAACTACTTTTGCTTTACCATTGGTGTGTGCTGTGCACTAACGAAAATAAATGGGAAAGATAGTGGTGAATTGGGGATGGTAAGCCTGACAGTTATTACTGAGTCTCTTAAATACACTTGCTACTTAACTGACTCTGTGGCTGCACATGTTAATGCAGTAATACATTTCTTTTTGGGGCCAGATGGTACTGGGTTTGAATACAACTGAATCTAACACTTTTAAGTAATTTTGTATTACATTTGTTGTGTGCTGGTGTACAATGCGCACCATCATGCAATAATGCATTAATAAAGAAAAGGAATTGGGAAGATAGGACAGTGGTGAAATTGGGAGCAAGCAGGGAGAAGAACAAATGGAATATATCACAGGAATGTGCAGAAGGGAGGTAGGAAAGAACCATAGCTATCCATTTCTTCAACAGCAAAAACAGATAATATATGCAGAATATTAGCTAAATTTGGACTCTTACCTCCAAAGAGAGAAGTGACCACCATATAGCCAACTGGACCAAATGAAGTTTGTCAAGAAAATGTGTGCAAAATGGAGAGCTATGTATGGGACAATTTTTTTGTGGGACAGGTGCCCATCTATTTATTTATTTATTTACTTATCTTTGAGGGGAGAGAGAGAGAGAGAGAGAGAGAGAGAGAGGGGGGTATGTTAGGGAAGGGATGTAGGTATTTCTGTGTCTGCTAAGTTGGGTATGTGAGGAATCAGTTGCAGACAGACAAAATACAGTGACAGTGAGGGACACAAGAGGTCTGTGGACATTATGGTTGGGGTGAGGGTGGGGACAGCCAGGACCCATGGATGTCAAACTGGTTGACAGTGAGAATCGAGTCCTCATCCACAGGACTGTCATCACTGTCACCTCACTCTGTTACTGACTGGAGTCTTTGATGTCTCCTTCTCCTACTGGTCTTACATAAAATGAGAGAGAGGAGCCTCTCCATCCAACATAGGCATGCACCAACAGTGCAGCGCACAACCCTATGCACCATTCCTGGCAGTTCAACTTGAGGAATAAACTCACCACCCCTGCCACTGCTCCCAGAGGGAAATATTGGCATATCCTCAGGTGCAGAACTATGTGAGGGGGCAGGTAGTCCAGAGGCAGCAAAGGTGGTGCTGCCAGGTCAGCTCCCAGACATGCTGAGCAATGGTGCTGGGTTCTATAGAGTGGGAGCAGATGGATACTGTGGGGCAGGCTTCTCCTGCTGTGCTGTGGAGCATTTTGTGATGTGGTACCCATGGATGACATGGACATATTTTGATGAATCATAATAAAAATAAAACAAAAAAATAGAGAAGGGTTGGGGTGAGAAAAAAAATGAAAAGATTAGTGCCTTCATATGTAACATACAATGCATTGATACAATTATTTGACTCTATTATCTTAACCTTTACTCTTAATACTACCACCCCCCTAAAATATAACTTATTACGTTTAAGACTAGCAGCTCCTAACAGATGCATACTATACTGCAGATTACAGCAATTACTCCTTTACATGTGCATATATTACACATATGTATGTTCCAATTATCAAGATTACAGTTTACAGCAGGGCATGTGTGCCACTGGTATAAAGCTTTTATTTAAACCTTCATGTTGCACATAATTGAAGAATTAAGAGTTAGTGTATAGTTAGGAAGTGTGGCATTTGAACCCACCACCTCTGACTAAAGTCTAATATTGTACTTTTGATTTGTGCTGCAGACTAATGCATGCATAATTACTTTTACAGTTGGAATATGCATGTTCAATTTGATACAACTGTATAAAATACCAAACAAGCTATCTTTGTTTGTGCTATAGACTAATGCATGCACAATTCCTTTTACAGTTGAGATATGCATGCTCAATTTGATACAACTGTATAAAACATAAAAAAGCTATATTTAACTTTTAATGCTGCAACAACACTACTCTTCTGCTGCATACATACCACATGCCTCCCTCATCCTTGCCAGTTTAGTGGCATGGGTCCTAACACTGCACTCTTTCTTCTTAGCAGCTGTGGGAAAAAACAGGACAGAACAGAATACTGCTATGGACACTAGTCTTGCCTATATTCAGCAATTAAGCCTTACAAGTACTCCCTGTAGTTGATGCTAACATGTGTGAGAAGTCCTCCAACCTACATTCCTTGATCCAAACATTGAGAGTACCTCTCTTCCTCTGACATAGTGGTGCCTACATTGGTGCCTACATTGGTCACCAGTGCTGAGGATACCAGTGGCACTGGTCACAGACCGGGCCAAACTATCCCAAGCCTCTGAATACTGTGACACAGAAGAGTCCACCTGCAGCAACCTGGCACTCTGGTGTTTTGCTAGGAGTTCAACAAAAATCTTGGACTCCTGGACACCCAATCTCTAGACCATAAATTTCACACCCTCTTCACAAACGCCTGCCATGTCTATTATGGAGCAATAGCATTGGAGAATGATGGTTTCTCACCAATTACAGTTACTGCATTTACTGGGAAGATGCAGAATATTTGAAAATGTTGTGCACCAAGCACCATCGTGCAATCATGGTGCTGAGGGGTGCTTGATGGTAAACGGTGCACAACAGTAGCAAGCAAAGCAATTTCAGGGTTATCTGATGTGCAGAAACTTGTGTAAGTGTGTTAGTCAAATGTGAAGCCCATGTCAGTCCAGAAAGCAAAAATATAATTACAGGAACATTGTACACAGTATACCGACAGTTATACATTAGATAATAAATGTGATAATACATAGATAAATAAAGAAATAGCTGACACAATATTAGTGTTTCAGCCATCACTCGTATAATTAATATCAGCTACACTATGTCAAGTATTATAAGTGAGAGTGACTATAATGAGTGATTGTGATGAGAAGTGGAACAATAGTAAAAGTATATGCAATATGCTGTATTTGAACCCAGGACCATGTGTAGGGCAGTCCTATACTTACACCTGTTGCCACAACAATGTTATGAAAGCATATGTCTGTGTTACAGTTCATTGCTATAAACTGCAATGTCACAACAGTAAAACAAAGGCTGCACACCCTGTACTAGAACCCAGGACAATGTATACTCCAGCCCTACACTTACACCTGCTGCCACCGTATTAGTTACATGATATTGTCTATTTTACTAATCATACATAAGGTCTTGCTGTTAACCATTGTGCACTGTTGCTTAGCAGGTTTGCACAATGCCCACTAGTATTAATTGAATGCATCCAGTTTCTATTTTTGGCTGTCTGGATCCTGTGTGCTCTTGGGGTCCAGTCTGCACACTGCTGCACTTCATGCACATTAGATAAACACAGCCAAACCTGGCATTTATTTTTCTCTATTTCCCATGGTTGCACTGAGTGACACAGTGTGCAAACACCAAAAAAGAAAAAGAGAGAGAGAAGGATTTGAACCCAGTACCACCTGGCCCCAAAGAGGAAAGTATCAATAGATTACCACATGCTGCCACACAGTCAATTAAGTATCAAGTGTTTTTCATACACTCAGTAGTAACTGTCAGACTTTAGGAATGTAGCTTGCATTTCTGCACTGCTTGTATGTACACTTTGCTAATTGTTGAGCAATGGAAAACTACATATTATTAAGTATTACTGCTGCTTATTGACCATTTCTTGTGTATGCCATGACATGTGACATCAATAGGACTTGGCAGGACAGATTTGTGTCCCAGAGACTTCTCCTTCTGTGGAATAGACTCCCTTTCCACGTCAAGTAGAGTACCTCATTAACCCTTTTTAAGTGCAACCTGGATAACTGAATGGGGAATAGAAATTACACCCCTGGGATTCCACGTGTCCCTAATGGACAGGACCAGCTGGTGCTGACTTGTCAGAACATGGGCTAAATTCTTGGCTAGGCTTGTAAGGGCCTCAGAGCCAATAGCCTAGTAACTTACTATGATCCTATGATTACATGTGGAAAAATTAAAAAATGGAGGCGCTATCTCAGAGTAAGTCACATGTTTACAATACAGCCATGTGTTGCACCCCTCACGCTCTACAACCCTGGTGTCTCAGTACTTTTTCCATACATATATCACCCGCACTACAGAAAGTAATATCAAATGTTGTGTCATATGCAATGCACATCAATCTGGTAACATGCAAAACTACAACTATTGATCCATATGCCTAACAACTCTTATGTGCAAAGCTAGGGAATGGATCAGCATGGATCTTATCTAGAAGCACAAAGTTGACCTTCAACACACTTGAGTCGACCCATGTTGTGTTTGTCAAGGATAGGTCTTACCTATTGAACCTTGTAGACTTCTTTGATACTGACCGCAAAGACTTGGATGACAGATAATAGGGCATTCCATCTATGTTCAGTTATCCAAGGCCTTTTACAATATCTCCCATTCATCTCTCATAGTGAAAATGTCCCATCTGGGAATTAAGTCATACAGTACTCACTGGATAGGCAACTGGCTTACCAACAGAACACACACTCTCAAAGTTGGGACTGCATCTCCACCACTAGCCCACTCATCAGTGGAATATCACAAGGATCTGTGCTGAATCATCAGCTATGTGGAAACTACTTCCCTGAAGTGCAGACAACAGTAGGTGGCCTGTGGTTTACCATGTTTGCAGATGACTAATTGAACACACCTATATAGACTCCCCCAACAATGGTAACATATTACAGAAGGGGCTGACAGAGACAAACGATTGGTGCCAAACTCACAGACTGAACATTACAGGAAACAATGCCTCATTGCCTCCCTATGACAATGAAGTACCCCTGCTAATTGTGGTAGATGTACATAGTACCGGTCTCAGCTCAAACACAGTGTTGTAAGACTTGTGAACACATGTTTCTAGCAATCTACAGTTTCATCACTATGTGTCCATAGTGGTGAAACACATTCTGCATTGTGCACATCATATGTATGGACAACATATCCAGGGAGGTCATAGGTCTGTTGTACTCCACCCTTATCAGACCACTAATCGAGTGCAAAGCTCTCTTCTCTCTGTACCTCACCACACAACTGCAGCAATTAGAGAAAAAAATAGAGGTTTGCGAATGGGAAAATGCAGGTCCTCCAAGCATCACATACATAGAAAGACTACAAGACCTGTCACCGTACTCAGTTTCCTGCAAGCTGCTTAGAGGGGACCTATGCATGACCTACAGAAAAATCTCAGATCCTTTCCTACTGGAAATGCTGGAATTTGCAAATCAAATGGGACAGGAATAACTTGGGCCAGGGTTATCAACCTAGCCTGTGACATAAACAGAACATGCAGGGAAGACAGATTCATCCCGCAGTGACTCACACTCCTATGTTATAGACTCCCACTGTGTGTGAAGCAGTGCTCCTCAATGACCCTGTTCAAGTGCAACCTTCACTACTATTCGAGTGACTGTAAAGTCCCTCAGCAACAGGCCTAATGGTTGCTGTTCACAAAATCACTCTGCTAACAACAACCATCTAAATATGCCTAATAAGGGTACTTGTGTTTTTAGAAAGCTAGACCTCTATTGCCTCATGTATACTGACAACCATGCATTCGTAAATATTACAAATACAATATGTGAGATGCAACTACACAATGAATATTCTGTCTGTCAGGTAACAACAAACCAGATATCAAACAGGTTGTCAACACACACACTTTACCTCCTCATTAGACCAAGTGCACAACATATAACCCCACACATGCAGAGGTAGTCATTAGAAGCTTACCAAAAGAGCAGAGTCCTTGCAAATGCAAACTTTCTGCACACATTACAATCCCAAATGAAACCCACTACAGGTAAAAACAAATGTATCAGTGTGTCAGCCATTAAGCCCTTAAGGAAAAATACCTGAAAACTAATGTCTTGCTTATAGGCAAATCCATAGTGAGACACACAGATGCCCCCCTCACCAGGCTGTACAAGGTGAAAGTCATGGTCAGCTGCCTATCAGGTGCCAGGATCTGCAAAGACATGCACACACTCAAGTCTCTCAACAACAAGCACAGTTACACCTCAGTTGTACTCCATGTTGAAGTTAATGACTTGAAACATACCTCACTGGACTATATGAAGGGATATATGACTAATCTCTCAGATTATCTTTCCCAAACAGTTATGTCTGTAGCCCTAAGTAGCATTCTGCCTTCACCCAGGATGATGCCTCAATAGAAACAAAATAATTATCGACTTCAACAACTGACTTAGCTACTGGTGTTAATCCAGGGGGATCCAGTATTTGTTAGCCTGGCACGATATGGTCACCAGACCATGCTGCTTTGCTGGGTATGGCCTTTGTGACATCCTCACTCTGGGCCAGTAATCAAGGAGCCTGAATCCTCACCATTGACACTAGAGAGAGAAGTTCACTTGGAATACAATGGATACACTCAGTGTTTCCAGATGCAGACCTCTCTGCATCAAGCACAATTTCCCTTAAGTGCACACAAGGAACACAGTCAGCGTGGGGTCTAGATTTCTTTATATCTGTCTCCTTCCAGGGCCCCAATAGGGGTCCTCACTAGCACAGCTATAGGGTTATGTCCTCAGATGAGTGTCCAAGCCAAATCCTCCAGCACCCTCTCTGTGAAGCCAGTGCTTCTTGTCCCTGCTCCACGTAGCTGGCACACACACACACACACACACACACACGCACATACACACACACACACACACACACACACACACACACACACACACACACACACACACACACACACACACTGTGAGATTTGATTTTTACACACATACACACACACACACACACACACACACACACACACACACACACACACACATATGAGCACACCTAGGAAAGGCTGGCACAAATTTACCTGATGTGCCCCCTTCTGCCCAGACTATAAGGTAAGGGTGCCCAATTATACTGAGTGAAATTAATATTAATACAAATGATCATGTTGACTGAACAGCCTGGCTTCAGGAGTGGCCACAGTGTTACCAATAGATATAAGTACTCTCAAAGGTTAAAATATTCTGTAAAGGACCAGTCGTAATAAAAAGTTTAAATATATTTAATAATAAATAATAAAAGAACATAAAAATACAAAATATTTATTTAAAGTAAACACCAGAGTTTCTGTAACATGAAATATTAAAAATAACACAGCTGGAAAGATTCACACATTTCAGAAAAACAATACTTTACTATTCTCATTATATTTTCCTGACTGATCTAGAGAATTACTATTCCTATTTACATAATAGAGCAAGTCAAGATGAAGAAGGTGAAGGATTCTTCTATAGCAGGTTCCAAGAAACAGACTTCCCTGAAACTTCTGCCTCACCTAATATTAAAACATTATTTCTGTTTAGAATGATATCACATACATCTGTCCATCTAACACCTGGTTCCCTTGAAAACCCCATTGCTAGAAACTGTCCTGATTTAACACCTACATGTCAATAATACAAACACATCAGATCTGGTGCAGCTTCCAAAAGTCATAAAACAATTACAAATGTCTACTCCTTATACAGAAGCTATCAAACCATTCTTCTTACAGACATTGCATCTTTGGCTTCATTCAAAACTGTAAAATAACATCTTTATGGCCTAGGTCCAGTAATTTAATTTCTTACTATTTTCCAAAGTTAGCTGGAGCTGAGTTTAACCTCCTCTGTTCCAGTACCCTCTGTTAACACACACACACGCACACACACTCACACACACACACACACACACACACACATTTATATATATATATATATATATATATATATATATATATATATATAAAATTCAGTTACAATCCAGTCAGGACCCACTGTTAGTACATTTTTAACACAAGCAACTTTACACATCCATTTTCAACACATGCATCTGTACAAATCAGTTTGATAGTCAAATAACATATAATCCTTTTCTAAATTCCAGCTAGTTGTGCTGGCATGTGTTACACATCCACTGCCCTGCTTCTCCTGGCATAGCTAGCAATATCTCACATCATCACAGTCTTCATCTGTCACCTCTTGCCTTTCATTTACTGGCCAAGGTATTTCCCTCCCCATAATGCCTTTTTAGGCAATGTAATAAGAACAAAATTCCTGATGTTAAAATATCCTCAAAAGACAAACTCAAGGTTATGCTGCTTAATGCTAGGAGTGTAAATCAGAAACTACACTGAATGAATGCACTACATATTTGGGAAGATGTCAATGTTTGTGCAGTCACAGAGACATGGTTTAGAGCTGTAGACAGTACTCCGGCCATGAAAGGCTATAATTTCTCCCACACATTCAAGTCGTACAATGAATGTAAAAAAAAAAAACAAAGGAGGAGGTGTACCCATCTTCATGAAAGACAAATCCACTTCAAGACTGGTTAAGCGGTATGACTCCCTAGAGTTAATCCAAGTCCAACTAACTGTAAGAAAGACCTTCCCCCACGTCATTGTTAGCTACAGGTCCACCAACATGAACCATGGAAACCACACAGTACCTTCCTGAACCTACTTGAATCACTCATAATATAGCCAAATACCCTAGACATAGGTGACTTTAACTCTTTTTCCATCGATCGAGAAGCATATATGAGCTCAAACATGCTCGCCCTAAGGTTCCTTCACTTTGTAAATGCAAATGCTCTTGAGCAGTTAGTTTGCAACCCCACAAAGGGATGGAATGTCCCTGACCTAATACTACTCAACATGGGAGATCGCTGCACCACCCCATGTTTAAGACCCTCCCTTGTAAGGTCTGACCATAAGTCGGTCATGTTCAATATAACAATCATACCTGACTCACCCTCAGGATCCTAATGGTTGAAAGGTTTCTCCAAAGCAAACTATAACCTCCTAAGTGATGGAATACAAAGTTTCAAACCTCCTGCCACTACTGACAGTAAACACCCTTATATGGAGGTGTACACAAATGCCCTATATAAACAGCTTTACAAGTACTTAGCCGTACCTGAATGGATCAAAACTTGCTCACAAAAAAAGCTGCCTGATGGACAGCTAGCATAAATAAATTATACAACAAGAGAAAGAAACGATGTCTAGGAATTAGAGGGAACAGTCTCAGCAGAGAACACCCTCCATAGCTTGAACAATCAAATGACACATCTTGTAAAGTCCTCCAAAGCTAATTATAAAACTAATTAGCATCCATAGCTAAGGATGATCGCAACGCATTCTTTAGCTATCTCTGTAATGTAAAAGGGAAAGCCCAGCTTTGCACCAAATTCATAGTGGATCGTCAACCTGTTGGCACACAGGTTTGGCAAAAATTTCACACCCCTTTCTCCAGCAATCATACTCCAAAGCATACCTGTCACCAGTTCTCTACCTGTTATCTCCAAAGAACAGGATATAACCGCACTCACCATGGCCAAAAACACAGCCTCTATGTGACCAAATAACATTCCAGTCTGATTATTAAACATTGTAAAGCAAGAGTTAGCTGAACCACTGGGTACTGTCTTAAAACACAATCTCAGTACTGGATTTGTCCCAGCAGAGTGGAAAACAGCAACTGTACTATCCTTGCACAGAGGGGGGGGGGTCCCTCAACTGACCTAGGGAGCTATAGACCCATAAGCCTGACCACCCTTGTCAGTAAGGCCATGGAGAGAATCATCCTGGACCTTATAAACAAGGACATTGGTGACCTTCAAACTCCTGACCTGACCCAGTTTAGCTTTGTTAAGGGCAGATTGTGCCTGTTAAACCTAGTAAAATTCTTCAAGAGTGTCAGCAAAGCTCTGAATGAAGGCAAATCAGTACATACTGCCTATCTCAACTTGGCCAAGGGCTTTGACACAAGCTCCCACTTAGGCATCCGTGAGAAACTCACCCAGCTGGGGAATAACCCATACATCATTAGACAGATAGCCAACTGGCTCACCAACAGAATGTATAAAGTCATACTTAGGGATTCCACCTCTAACAGCAGACCTGTTATCAGTGGTGTCCCACAAGGGTCTGTGCTGGGCCTTCTACTGTTTGGAATCTATTTCTCAGAAATTCAGGTGATAACAGATGGCCTGTGCTCACCAAGTTTACTAATGACTGCAAACTGTGTGCAATCATTGAATCCCCAAACAATGTCAACATACTACAAAATAGACCTGCATACATAAATGATTGTTGCCAAAGACACAGACTTAAAATTTACCCAAAAAATATGCACTGTTATCCCTTTTGGCAAAGGAGAGGTACCTGCAAATTACACTACTAATAACAGCTTTGCCCGTGTACTAACCCAGACTAATAATCCCTTCCTGCTATGTCCACTGCTTACCTATCTCACTACTGCTGCACTCTGTCTGCCTCCTTCATGGACCTCAGAGAATATGATCTGTAAGCTACTGAAGTCTGTCTTGACTTAATTTAAATTCTTGTTTCTTTCTTTTTAAAATATGTTAGCTATATGAATGCAATGCTGTTATGTAAAATTGCATTTCTGGTCTTAAAATCGTACTGTACTGATGTTGCTATTATCTCATTGGTGGAGCTTATCTCCCCAGGCCTCTACTGAAAATGGACATATAGCCAGTTGGACTAGCCCGGTCAACACACGTAAAATAAATAAATAAATAAAATAAATACCCCCCCTAAGTTCCAACACAATGGTGATAGATTTGAGAATGCTCAGATACATCTCCCTCTATGCTCCAAAAGCTTGCACAAGAAGCTTTTTCAATTACTGAACATTGGATGAAAATAAACCACCTAGCACTCAATGCCTCCAAAACTAAACTAATGGTATTTACCCCCTCAAAAACTACCCCTTTCGATATGAACACATTCTCAATTACTAGCGAAAATAACTCATCCCTGGAACTGGTGTCTGAAACCAAGTTACTTGGTGTCCAAATTGATAACCAGTTTAACTTCAACTCCCATCTACAACTAAATATCAAAAAAACCCATCAAAAACTAGGCATGCTCTATCGTCAAAATCAATACCTCACATGCTCCTCTAAAATCACTCTCTCCTCTTCTTTTCTTATCCCCTCCCTTCTCTATGGAGCTCCTCTGCTAACCAATCTTCAGTCCTCTCTAAATAAACAACTTTCTTCCTGCTATAACAAAATCGCTAAGTTCGCAAACAGCCACAGGTCCTCCACCCACCACTGCACCTCTCTCCAAAAACTAAACTGGCTTGAGTTACCTAATCAACTCAACTACACTCAGTTAACTTTAGCCCACAAGCTCATTCTCAACCCATCTCTCTGTCCCTCCCTGTCTTCCGCCTTCAGGATGCACCTACCCAATAGGGTTTTAAGGTCTAACAATCAAAACCTATTAGAAGTACACAAACCAACTCGTCCTCCAGGCAAAAACTTACTATCCTTTAACCTAGCTCGTCTCTGGAACTCACTCCCACCATCGATTTGCACTACTCTCAATCATAACATGTTTAAAAAATCTCTTCATATGTATCTAAGGTCCCAGTGAGAATGCTCTTGCTCCCACCCCTCATAAAAGGCCACAATGGGAATGCTCTTGCTCCCACCCCTCGTAAAAATATGGTATTTACATCTTCCTTCACACTCATGTTACCTGACTGTACCTTATAAGCTTATGTTCCTTACAAAATAACCACTCTGTATGTGTAAAGTAACATCACTTTTCTCTAAACAGTATTGTTTGAATTCCTAAAGTTTTGAGTTTTTTTAAATATTTTGAGTATTGTTTGTATGTTTCCTGAAGTTTCAAACTCATATGTTTGTATCTTGTACTATTGTATTATTGTTATTATCATGCTATTGTGTGTACCTAGTTTGTTTTGTTTTTTGGAGCTTTTCTCCCCAGGACTCCATTGAAAACGGGTTCTTTTTGGCCCAATGGACTATTCTGGTAAACCAACTGCAAATAAATAAATAAATAATAAAAGTTGATAGCAACATCAGGGGATGACATGCTTGACAAGCCACGCTGCTTCGCAAGGGACGGCTTGCACCTGTCACCCCTGGGATTCCGGATATTGGCTAAGGCTCTTGCCACCCCCGTAGTGCCTTTTTTAGGCAAGGCTCAAATTCTAAACCTACCACCCTAGAAAACAAAAACGGGAAGAAACTAAGAGTAATGCTGCTCAATGCCAGAAGTCTAAATCTCAAAATGCACGCACTCGAGGCCCTTCTCAGTATGGAGAACATCGATGTATGTGCTGTGACTGTAACCTGGTTCAAGGCTCCTGAGAGCACCACGGCACTATCAGGTTTTACCTCATATCATGCGTTCCGGCCCCAAAACCCGGACCATACCACAAAAGGAGGGGGTGTATCCATATTCATCAAGGATGCCCACACCTCCAGGTTGGTGGCTACGCATGAAGCATTGGAAACCATCCAGGTGCAATTAACCATAGGCAAAACTGCTCTACAATTTGTAGCATGCTACAGGCCACCCTCTCAAACTCAGGAAACCCACACAGCCTTCCTGAAGACACTGGCGGGTATAAATGTATAACCAAACACCATCATATTGGGTAACTTCAACTACCCGAATATAGACTGGGAACATTACTCAAGCCCCAACTTTCTAGCCCAAAGGTTCCTGGAGTTCATAAATTCAAATACCATGGAACAACTAGTCACCGTCCCCACAAGAGGAGAAAATATACTAGATCTTATCATCACAAACATGGGGACAAAATGCTCCACACCGGAAGTATATCCCTCTTTGGTGAGATCAGATCATAAACTAATCTCACTAGAAATCCACATCCCGCCCCCACCCCAAACAAAAAAGACCACAGTAAAGAACTTCTCTAAAGCAAACTTCACACTACTCAAGACAGGTGTGGTATCCTTCAAGGCCCCCAAGCCAATGGAAACCACAACCCAAGCTGCGGAAGCCCTTACAAATGCCTTCTATGAACACCTTCAGGACTGCATGGATCAGGCAATCCCAAATAAAAACCCAAATAAAACCAAGACTCTTTCCACCAAGGGCAAATGTCCAGTCTGGTGGACCCCAGCCATAAACAAACTTTACAATAAGAGGAGAAAGCTATTACATGATAGAGCAAAATCCCAAAAAGGGAAGGCATCTTTGATCAGTACTAGCAAGAAACTACGATCCCTCATAAAATCATCCAAGGCCAACTTTGAGAAAAAAATTGCCATAGATTCAAAAGACAATCATAAGGCCTTCTTCAGCTATGTCAGAAACCTGGGTGGAAACTCCCAGAAATGCTCAGAATTAGTCCAAAATGATACAAAAATCATTGAACCCACAGACATTGCCAACATACTGGCAGACAGGTTCAGCACAAACTTCACCCCCCTCTCCCCCCAAAAGGAGAGATAACTATCCCAACAGAGTGTAGCCTCCCAGACATCTCAAATGCGCAGGTGAAAGCTGCTCTCTCTAAAGCTAAAAACACAGCATCAATGGGACCGGATGGTGTCCCCGGCTGTGTGCTACATGAACTCAATGAAGAACTAAACCCGCACATAAGGCAGCTGTTTAATCTTAGCCTTACCACAGGATATGTGCCCAAGGAGTGGCGTATGGCAACTGTGGTCCCACTCCACAAAGGCGGTGCCTCTATGGACCCTGGTAATTACCGCCCCATAAGCTTAACAAGCCTGGTCTGCAAAGCTATGGAAAGGATCATAATGGAACTCATAAACAAGGACATAGGGGACTTGCAGACCTTGGACCCAACCCAGTTTGGCTTTGTCAAGGGCAGATCTTGCCTTTTGGACTTGGTCGACTTCTTCGAAACAGTTACCAAGGCCATTGATGAGGGAAAGGCAGTCCATACAGCCTACCTTGACCTTGCAAAAGCTTTCGACACAATACCCCGCTCGGGTATCATAGAGAAACTTACCAGCTTAAATGTAAACCCATATGTCACAAGATGGGTTGCAAACTGGCTAAAGGACAGAACCCACAGGGTTAGAGTTGCTGGAGCCATGTCAGACTCAAGCCGGTTACAAGTGGTGTCCCACAGGGCTCAGTCCTTGGCCCCTATTGTTCGGCATCTACTTCTCAGAAGTACAGGCAAACATAGGAGGACTATGGCTGACAAAGTTTGTGGATGACTGCAAACTGGGTGCCATAGTGGATAGTACATCGGACACAGACATCCTTCAGAGGGGTCTCACGGAAACTGATAGCTGGTGCCAGAGCCATGGCCTGAAGTTAAACGCAAAAAAGTGTATAGTCATACCCTTCGGGAAAAACAAGGTAACCCCAAGCTACCATATAGGTGGCAACCCACTAAGCACAGAAGAGGTTATCAGGGACCTGGGTACCCAGGTTGACAGTGGCCTCTCGTTTGACACTCACGTTGCTAAAGTGGTTCGAAAGACATTCTACATTGCCCATCTGATCATGAAGGGATTCACATCCAGATCAAGTGAGGTCATTGTTCCCCTGTACTCTTCACTTATCAGACCAATGATTGAGTACAATGCCACATTTGGGATGTATCTCACCCGACACCTGCAGCAATTGGAGAGACCCCAAAAGTTCCTCACCAAAAGGATAAAGGGACTCCAAAACCTGTCATATACTGCCAGACTGAAGAAACTCCAACTCTATTCAGTTGCATACCATCTGCTCAGAGGTGACCTGTGCCTGACATACAAGGCCATGACCAACCCGGAATTAATGGACATGTTCCACCTCAAAAAATCCAAATCCACCAGAACCACTAGAGCAAGTGACTTAAACCTTAGCACGGATATAAATAGGACGTGCTGGAGGGATAGATTTATCATCCAGAGACTCCCCATGCTGTGGAATAAATCCCATTCCATGTGAGGCAGAGCACCTCGCTGGCTCTGTTCAAGAGAAATCTTGACCGGTGGATGGGAGATCGTAGGTTTACCCCGGGAATCATCTCTGTGTCACTGCTGGACAGAGGCACAACAAACTAATGGGCACATTATTTCTAACATAAGGGGTGGCGTAAGCCACATAACTTTGGGCTAGGCTTATAAATGCCTTAGGGCAGATAGCCTAGTATAAACCTATGAACCTATGAACCTAAAGAATCCCTGTAGACTCCATGCTGGTGTTTCATGCAGATGTCAAAACTTTTTGACTACAGACATGGAAAGTCTACACAGACAGAATGTTACAGGTTGCTGTTGCTGAAGCCAATGCTGCTGTTGCTGACAATAGGCCTAAGCCGAGAAGGAGAAGAGTTTTCAGGCCATGTTTAACTTATAACAATCTACATGAAATGGAAATTGTAGAGTGCTACAGCATAGACAGGGACACATTACAGGAACTCTGCAATCTCTGCCACCCTCACATCAGAGCCAGAACCAACCGAAGGGAACCCATCTCAGTGGAAACTAAGGTATGTATATCCCTTAGAATCTTAGCTACAGATACCTTTCAAAGACCAACAGGGGGCATGCTGGGGTGTCACAGGCATCAGCATCCAGGATCCTCCACCAGTTCCTGAATGCTATGCTCCAACAAGCCAGTGAATACATATATTTTCCCCGTAGCTCTGAGGAGATGGGCAGAAATATTTGAAGTGAAGTACTAGGT
The DNA here is from genome assembly GCF_019279795.1 of Protopterus annectens. Lineage (NCBI taxonomy): Eukaryota > Metazoa > Chordata > Ceratodontiformes > Protopteridae > Protopterus > Protopterus annectens. The sequence goes on along the minus strand of NC_056728.1, from coordinate 1,579,023,479 downwards.
GACATAGATTGCACTCATGTAGAAATTAAGGCACCACCTGGGGAACAGGGTAGGTGCTACATTAATGGAAAGGGCTACCACTCTATCACCTGCCAAACTGTGTGTAATGTCAAGGGAACCATCTTGACCGTGTGTGCTGGCAACCGTAACAATTACCATGACTCACATATTTGGCACACCTCCCAACCATAACAAATGTTTGCTAGGGGGATATTCCACAGGTCATTTACTGGGGAATGCAGGCTATGCACTGGAACCATGGCTGATGACACCCATCAGAAATGCATAGAAACCCACAGAAAAATGCCATAATGAGGTACATGCTCAAACCAGAAATGTCATAGAGCATGTGTCTGGGCTGCTGAAGTCATAGTTCTGATGCCTAGATACATCTGAGGGAGCCTTGCAGTAAAATATGCAGACATGTACAGAAATCTTCACAGTATGTGCCATGCTACACAACATAATCCTGAGAAAACAGCTGCAGCAGGATCAGTAAGGGGAAAGGGCACACATCCCACCACCAATGGCAAGGTCACCACAGTCTCAGGCAGAAGAGGAGTCAGAAGGGGAACCATCAGCTGCTGTGGGTGCAGGTAGACATAGGTGTGTTCAGTATACCCTTGCATTAGCTAAGAGACAATCCATAACATACTCACTCACCACATAGGGGCCTAAAACCTTCCTTCTACTCACATGCATATAGTAGTAACATTGATGCCAGGCAACTCACACAACCTTTATCTCCCCATGTATTGGCTGTGTACTGCTTCATCAGACAGAGTCAGCCCTGAAGAAACACTGTGGCAACTGCTGCATTTACAAGGTAAGTACTGAACCTGGAGTGCATTGTTTAATAATATTATGGCATATTCTTGTATTTCATCACTTGGTACAGTAAGCAAGTAAAAGGTGGAAAATTTGTACAGAAATTACCTTAACATGTGACACCAGAGACTTATTGGATTTAGTTGTGTCCATTGGTAAGTAGTAGATCTCAGGTATCAAATATTCACACAGTCATACCTCTCAAAATGACTGATGATCACTGTTTGCCCTCAGTTTAGGACCATACATTTGTACTGGAAAACATACATTTGTACTGGAAAATCATTAAGGAGAGAAGTTAGAAAGTAATGATACATGCAGTTTCTGAATTCAAAACCCTCACAAGATCAAAAAACAGGCAGGTTACAAAACAAGGAAAATAATAAGAGCAACATATCCTTGTTTGTGCCATAACAGTAGCTCAGCTTTGCTTGACCCAAAAGAGCCATCTATACTTGTTTATGTCATAACAGTAACTCAGCTTTGTTCCCTTCCAAAAGAACAGTATACCCTTGTATGTGCCATAAAAGTAATTCACGTTTGCTCCCCCCAGAAGAGCATTGTATGCTTGTGTGTGCCATCCAATCTGCCCTTCAGTTGTTGGCAACAACATATATTATTCACAGTTAATAACCTCACACATTTTAAGGCCAATGATACAGAATGGCTTAAACACTGCATGTGTCAGAGTACTGGTCAGATAACTGATAAATGGCCAAGGAACACAGAAAGTTAAGACAGAGCTGTATATTTGCAAGCAATAATCATAACAGGTTGTGAGATCACTAAGTACACTATGTCCAAATATAACAAATTTAATAAATGTACAAATAGTTTATGGTTTGATATCAATGTACATTCTGTTGCTGTTAGTTATACGAAGGATAATTTCAGTTCTTGGCTGCAAAACTGTTTGTGTGACAAAGACGGATAAGTCACCTATCCTGTTTTCTAAAGGTGCATTGGAGTGAGAGATGAAATCCAGACGTATGTGGAAATATCTCATGTGTACTAACATTTTCTACTGTGTATGTCATAGACTGCTTTTCTTCATTTCAAGTGTTCTCGCTTTTTTTTTTTACTGGATAAGTACACCACCCAGAAAGTAAACAGCCAAAAATAGTAATCGGATACATTCAATCAATGCTATTGTGTGTGGCAGCAGGTATAAGTGTAGAACTGGAATACAGATGGTTCTGGCTTCTAGTACAGTGTATACAACCTTTGTTTTACTGTTATGACATTGCAGTTTATAGCAATAAATTGAAACATGAACAGTTGTTATTTCAACTCTCTCTTGTGGCAGCAGGTGTTAGTGTAGGACTGTCATGCACACTGTCATAGGTTCAAATGCAGCATATTCTGTACACTTTTACTGTTGTTCCACTTCCCATTATAGTCACTCTCACTTATAACATTTGACATAGTGTAGTTGATATTAATTATATGTATAAGGGCTGAAACACTAATATTATGTCAGTTATTATTTTTTTATTTATCTATGTATTATCACATTTTTATCAAAAGTCCAAAACCAAACAAAATCAGGTTTCCAGAACTAGTAGAAACAAAATCCAGTAAGAGAAGAACAACAAGCTAGCTAGTCATCTGATCACAGGAACTCTAAAAACACTTTTATTTAACCAAAATACAAAATCAAAGTTAAGCATTTTTGTCTGCTTACAAAGACATCACCATAACTGTGACTTTCAACTAAAAGTCATCCCTTTTGAATTACATGAACTAAGACACACCCTCACAGCACTCAGTCAAAAAAGATGACATCACCACTAGCTTCTTAAAGGGCACTTGCAACATTTATTTAGAATCCTATCCCCAGTAAAAAACATAAGTCCAGGGGACTATTATCACACCATACAAGCTTGTTTTTTTTTTAGGTTACCTGAAACTGAAATGTTGTCATTGAGACCGGGTGAATTGACTGCATTAAGTCTAATTTCCCAATACATTTCCCAGTGCAAGAGTTTGTTTTGCCAGCCACCCCCATATGGTTTGACCTGTATTTGTTCCAAAATTAAGAAAACAAAATTGTTAAACTCAGAATGTATACTTGAGTGTCTATCTAAAGCACTCCGCAGGTCTTGACATTTTATATGGCTTATTTCAGATGATGGTGTGTGTGTGTCTTATTTCATGTAGTTCAAAAGACAAGAGTTTTAGTTGAAAGTCACAGTTTTGATGATGTCTTTGTAAGCAGATGAAAGTGTTAACTTTGATTTTGTATTTTGGTTAAATAAAAGTATTTTTAGAGTTCCTGTGATCGGCTGACTAGCTGGTTGTTCTTCTATTATTTATTATCAAGTATATGAATGTGGGTATACTGTGTATTATATTCATTTAAGGATATTTCTGCTCTCTGGACTGCCAAGACCTTCACATTTGTCAAACACAGGGTCTATATCACATAATCAAAATTCCAAAATATCAAACACCATAAGCTTGAACTTGGAATTTCAAAATGTGATAACATCGAACACTCAGAATAGTAAATTTTTTCCCAGGGAAAAAAATTGCTGTTCCAAGAAATATACACACAACACAAGCACACCAAAATAAATAATCCATACACTTCACAAAATCCTACTTCTAACCCTACACTAAACTGTACATACATTCCTATCTATCCACTATCCTTAACCCGCACCCTAACCCTAAGGTCTGTAACTATCGCACACTTACCCTAAGGAGCTATACACAAGCAAACTAAATAATACACACACATACACTTACCAAAACCCCACTTTTAACCCTGCACTAAACCGTACATACATTCCTATCTATCCACTTAACCCGCACTCTACCCCTATGGTCCGTACCTATCACACACTTACCCTAAGAAACTATACGCAAACTAATTAATACACACACATACACTTAACAAAACCCTACTTCTAACCCTACACTAAACCATACATACATTCCTACATATCCACTTATCTTAACCCACACCCTCACTCTAAGATCTGTAACTATCGCACCATAATGGAGCAAAGCCACAGAACAGCCCACCAAAATCTTGCCATAGTTATGAATTTGATGTTCTCCGGCTTTGCTATTTTCAGCCTTCAATGTAGTGGGTTCGATATTATAACATTCAAAGTTTGGCAACTTCAGTGTTATAATATAGACCCCAAACACACATACACAACTGCATGTACATCAAATAATCTTGAAATTGCATTGCTTGCCACTGTTGTGCATCACTTAGCATCTCACACCCTAGAGCACCATGTTTGCACGATGGTGCGTGCTACGCAACATTTACAAATAGAGTGTATATTTCCAGTAAATCCAATAACTGAAAATGGTGGGAAACCATTATTCTCCATTGCTCTTTTTCCTGTGCTAGACAATGCAGGCATTTATAGAGAGTGTGTGAGATTTAGGGCACAAAGATTGAATGTCCAGTCCAGATTTTTGTTGGACTACTAGTGTAACACCACAGTGCCAGGTTGCTGCAAGGGGACTATTCTGGTTCCCAGTATAAGTCAGAGGCTTGGGATTGTATGGCTCAGGCTGTGACCAGTGCCACCAGTATCCCCCCACTGGTGAACAATATAGGTAGCACTACAATGATGACTGGATGAGGAAGGGGGCACCCACAATGCTTGGACTGAGGAATTTAGGAAGAAGGAAATCCCACACATGTGTAAGTATCAACTACAGAGAGCAATTGTAAGGCTTAAAAGCTGAATATAGGCAAGACTGGTATTCATAATAGCATTCTGTTCTGTTCTTTCCACAGCTGCCATAGAGAGGAAGTGCAATGTTAGGGCCCATGCCAGTAGACTGGCAAGGATGAGAGAGGCATGTCTTATGTATGCAGCAGAAGAGTAGTGCTATTGCAGGATTAAAAGTTAAAGATAGCTTTTTTGGTATTTTATACAGCTGTATCAAATTGAGCATGCATATGTCAACTATAAAATCAAGTATGCATGCATTAGTCTTTAGCACAAAGATAACTCATTTGGTATTCTATACATTTGTATGAAATTGAACATGCATATTCCAACTGTAAAAGCAAGTATGCATGCATTAGTCTGTAGCACAAACTAAGAGTACAATATTAGGCTTTAATCAGAGGTTGGTAGGTTCAAATACCACACTTTCCAACTATACACTAACTGTTATTCTTCAATTATGTGTAACTTAAACATTTAAAGTAAAAGCTCTATACCAGTGGCACACATGCCCTGCTGTAAACTGTAATCTGGATAACTGGAACATGCATATGTGAAATATATGGGATCTATATCACATTATCAAAAATGTAAAATGTCAAACATCAAAAGAGCGAAAGTGCCGAAAATTTGAAGTTCTGTTTTTTGAGACTGCAATACAGTGAAGATTGGGATATTTGCCCTTTCCTCACTGTAGTGTGATTTTGGAGTTGGAATATATATTTACCAGGGGTTGTGGGGGGGGGGGGGGGTGAAGCATCCCACAATATGGAGTTTGAGTTTCAGCATTTTCGCCCTTTTGAGGGTTCAACATTTTATGTCTTTGATTATATGATATAGACGCAAATATCTGCACATGTAAATCAGTACTTACGGCAATATGTAGTACAGTGTGCATCTGTTAGGAGCTGCTAGTGTTAAAAGAAATAAGTTATCTGTTAGGAGGTGCTAGTCTTACAAGTAATGGTCAAGATAATAGAGTCAAATAATTGTATTAATGCATTGTATGTTATATATGAAGGTACTAATCTTATCTCTTTTTTTCTCTCACCCCAACCCTTATCTTTTTTATGTTGTTTTATTTTATTATGTGTCATCAAAATGTGTCCATGTTATTCATGTGTACCACATCATGAAATTCTCCACAGCACAAAGGGGTAGCCCTGTCCCACAGGATCCACCCCCCCCCACTCCACCAGCCACAGTACCATTGCCCAGCATGTCTGGGAGCTAACCTGGCAGCACCAACTCTTCTACCCCTGCACTACCTGCCCCCTCAGGTAGTTCTGCCCCAGAGGATAGGCCAGTGGTTCCCTCCTGGAGCAGTGGCAGGGGTGGTGAGTTTATCATCAACACTAAACTGGCAGGGATGGTGCATAGAGTTGTGCATCGCACTGTTGGTGCATTCCTATGCCAGATGGAGAGGCTGCTCTACCTCATTTTTACATAGGACCAGTAAGAGGAGAAGGAGACATTGAGTGCTCCAGCCAGTGGTGGAATGAGGTGAGAGTGACGGCAGTCCTGTGGGTGAGGACTCAATTCTCACTGTCAACCAGCTTGACATCCATGCATCCTAGATGTCTCCACCCTCACTCCATCCATGGTGTCCATCAATCTCTTGTGTCTGTCACTGTTCATGTGTCTTGTCTTGTTTGTTTTCTCTGTCTGCAACTGCTTCCTCACCTACCCAACTTGCCAGACCTAGACATACCTACGTCTCTTCCCCAACATTCCTCTCTCTTAAAAAAAAAAAAAAAAAGGCAGCTGTCCCACAAAAAAAAATCATCCCATACGTAGCTCACAGTTGTGCACACTTGTCATCTTGACACACTTGATTAATTCCCATTGGCTATACAACCTGATTGTATTGTGGTGATCACCCCCCCCCCCCCCGGTGGTGACTGTCCAAATTCAGCTAATATTCTGCATACGTTATCAGTGTTTACTGTTGAAGTAATGGATAGCTATGGTTCTTCCCAACCTTCATCCTGCACATTCCTGTATTGCTTTCCATTTGTTCTTTCCCCTGCTTGCTCCCCATTAAACCACTGTCCTGTCTTCCACATTTCTTTTCTTTAATGCATTATTGCGTGATGGTGGACATCACACACCAATGCACAACAACGGTAATACAAAATACTTAAAAGTGGTAGATTCTCTTGTATTTGAACCTGTACCATCTGGCCCTGAAAAGGAATGCATTACTGCATTAACTGCATTAACACGTGCCACTACAGAGTCAGTTAAGCAGCAAGTGTATTCCAGAGACTCAGTACCAGCTGTCAGACTTTAGCATCCCCATTTCAGCACTATTCTATTGTCCCCATTTATTTTCATTAATACATTATTGCACAGTGGTGCGCATCACACACCAACATGCACCAATGGTAAAGCAAAAGTAGTTAAAACTATCAGATACAGCTGTTGTCAAATCCAGTACCATCTGCCCCCAAAAAGGAATGTATCACTGCATTAACACCTGCTGCCACAAAGTCAGTTAAGTAGCAGGTGTATTCCACAGACTCAGTACTAACTGTCACAGTTTAGCAATGCTGCCACTGGAAGAGTTACATGCCATTCCTTATGTACTAGCTATTCTTAAGGTCTACTTTTGCCCATCTTCCAGTGCAAACAAGATAAGCATAGCCAAATCTTCCATTATTCCTCCATTGCCTGTGATTGATCTAAGTACCACATCTCACAAACAATGGCCAAAAAATAATAATATAATAAGAAAAAATTGATAGAAAAAACAAAATGTGCATACAAATGAAGAGGAGGTTGGATGTTAATGAAAGAGAACCTATGACTTATGCACTGCTTACTTGCTTTTTCAACCTTGACAGACATACATGTAACACTTTGTAATTCTAGCCTGACACACCCACCTGATGTAAGCATTCACAGTTGTCATCCATTAAACACAAACACTGAGGGAGTGCCTGACATCCCTACACAGATCCAATTTTTGGGGGATTCAGAAATTCTAATGAGTTCAGACCTCATTTGCATCTTCATTATGCTGACAGCAATGAATCTACATCAGAAGGCAACTGTGTAGCTAAGGAAACTGAAGGGGAGCTGAATTGTGTATGTGTTGAACACAGAGGAGTACTGATTTTAAGATGATATGCCTGCATTTCGTCAGCTACATATTGCTTATGCTGACATGGAACTATGAATAGTCTGTGTAATGTTTTTTTTATAATTATTTTGATTTGCACACACTTTTACACTTCTGCCTGCATCACGTACATATGTACTGTTCATATGGGGGTTGGGGAGCAAATTTGCATTTGTGTTATTGCACAAAAAAGGATTTATGTTGTTATTGTTACTCTCCTTTTGTTTTACCCATCCTACTGCCACATGTTAAGGTCAGTTCTGTACAAATCTCATATATTTTACTTTTTATTCTGTCCATGTAGACTCCTTTCTGTGGCTATAGTCCAAAAGTTTTGGAATTTATGGGGAACACCAGAGTGGAGTATACATGGTTGCTTCATAGCTTGTTGAATATCTTCAGTGTGTTTCCTTAGTTGATTAGCATGCAATTCAGCTGCATATGCAGTAATTAGCATGCAGTGGTATTTACCTTGTTTGGATGGAGGTGTGCACCGCTATACAGTGCTTACTGAATTTAAAAGTTTTCATGCCCTTGTGCACATTGCGATGTCCACATGGTGGAAAACCACCATGTAGGCTTTATTGAATACCACCATATAAGTACATTTAATAATCAAAAAAGGGTAGCAAGCAACAAAGTATTGCTGTCTTTTAACACAATAACTAGTGCAAAGTAGTAAGTAGCAGAGTAATTCTGGCTTTTAACACAGTAACTAGTGCATAGTAGTCGCCTCACAGTAAGACACTGTCCGGTTCGATTCTCAGCTAGAGCGTCTTCTGTGTGGAGACATGCGTGAATGGGCATACCTTCGTTGAAGGTTGTGCATCAGGGCTGGTAACTCAGCACATAAAACTCAACTACCAATCATTAGCAGACCGGAATTTTGCTGTGGCGACCCCTAACCGGGAAAAGCCGAAAGACACAAACAAACTAGTGCATAGTAGTAAGTAGCAAAGTAATGCTGACTTTTAACACAGTAACTAGTGCATAGTAGTAAGTAGCACAATAATGTTGACTTTAAACATAGTAACTAGTGCATAGTAGTAAGCAACACAGTAATGCTGACTTTTAACACAGTAACTAGTGCAAAGTAGTAACTAGCAGAGTAATGCTGTCTTTTAACACATTAACTAGTGCACAGTAGTAAGCAAAAGAGTAAACTAGTGCATAGTAGTAAGTAGCAGAGTAATGCTGACTTTTAACAAAGTGGGCCGGATTCACAAAGGCTTGCATGGAGTCTGAGTAGAGTAAGACTCCATGCAGCCAACATGTCTTCCGAGCGATCCAGGAGCAGCTGGCAGGGGCATGTAAGAGAGCTCCTAAAACTCCTCTTACACGGACAGGGCTAGGATATGCAAATTACCTCATTTGCTGCTGAAAGGCATGCAAATGAGGTAAAATTGTGATTCAGGAAGCCCTAACCTGTCCGAGTAAGAGTAGTATTATTTGCAGAAATGTACTCCGATGACAACTGAATGCGTTTCTGCAAATAGCAAAACAGGACCGTGACAGCTTGAAAAAAAGGATGCATCCAGTCGAGGAATCATGCCAATGGCCAAATATATGGCCATTGGTAATGTCCATCGATGCAAAAATAAAATAAAATAAATATTTTTTTTTTCACGATCGCTGATGTTGAAGCGTAGCGCAGCACCGAGCAAATGCGGTGCACTGTAAAAAACAGAAAACCAATAATTAAAGTGCAAAAATGTGTATTTTACAGTAAAACCCTATCACACAATGCAAGGGAATGGCAGTCCAAAGACAACATGGCTATCGAGTAGAGGTTGCTAAGGCTGGAAGCTCAGTCTAAGAGTTGTAACCAAGCATTAGTAGGCAATCCTATGCAAATGAGGGTAAGGATAGTGAATCACAAGTTTACATAGCAAAAGAGCACAGTCAGTGTAGTGTAGGAGTAGGATAAGGGGTGTAACAGAGTAGAAGATAGGTGACATCATAAGGGGGTTATGTCTGAGAAAAGTGAAGCTCATTGGAGTAGAGTGTCATGTGTCTGCTGTCAGATACTAATCACTGGAAGAGGTGTGTCAACAGATACCCTAACTAAAGGTGTATGCTGTGAACAACACCAAAGTTTCTTGTAGAAATGCCTGCACTGTGTTTGCGGGCATGTGCGCTCCTGTAAAACCGAGTAAGCCTGTGTGTGTGCGTGTGCGCCTGTGTGCACGCATTTAAGCTGGAGTAAGCAAGTGTAAGGATGCTGAAACCCGTGTAAGCGCATTTGCACCTGTGTGCGTGCGTGTTAGCAAGAATAAGCAAGTTGTAGTTCGTGTAAGCATGTGTAAGCACGTGTGCACGCGTGTGAGCTTGTCTGCACGTGTTTGCACTTGTGTGCGCAGTGCTGCCCCCCTGAGGAAACAGAAAGGGAAAAGGAAGCACAACAAACAGTAGGAAGTTAACCAGGGAATACTAGCAGAGCTAGCAGGTGAAAACAATCAGAATCAGGCAATTCCACAGGCAGTACACTAGCCCTGCCCAGCCCAGCACTTAAAACTCAGCAAACAACTTTCCACTATGTTTTTCTCAGAGACACTGCAACACTGCAGTAAGCTAATAGAAGTGAAAACTGAAAAAGCTTTACTGAGACAAAGAAATGTTTGGGGCTGCCATTGCTGTTACAAGGCAACATATGCAACATGCTGAGGGTGGTGACAATGTGAATTCTGCTGAGCAATGACAGTGAGGAGACGGAGAAGAGTGTACAGGCCTAGGGTAACCTACCAGGGGCTACATGAGCTGAAGAGAGTGGAGTGCTATAGAGTGGACAGAGACCTCATGCAGCAAATTGTTGAGCTGTGCAGGCCACACCTCACACACAGAACCAACAGAGGGGAACCCATCCCAGTGGAAGCCAAGGTATGTGTTGGCCTAAGAATATTAGCAACAGGTACCTTCCAGAGACCAAATGGCAATATGATGGGGATTTCACAGGCATCAGCATCCAGGGTACTGCACCAGTTCCTGAATGCCATGTCAGCACATGTCGGTGATCATGTATATTTCCCCAATTCCTGTGAGGTATTGGCCAGCAATATGTGTCTCTTCCAGCAAATAGCAGAATACCCTGAGGTAGTGGGTGCAATAGACTGCACGCATATTCGCATCAAAGCACTAGCCGGTGAGCGGGGTAGGGTCTACTATAAACGCAAGTGTTACCCCTCCATCAACTGCCAGGTCGTGTGTGATGCCCAGGGCATAATAATGAATGTGTGTGCTGGCTGCCCTGGAAGCTACCATGACTCCCATATCTGGCATCTGACACAGCTGTACCAGACATTTGCCAATGGGGACATCCCTCATGGTCACCTAATGGGGGATGCTGGATATGCACTTGAGCCGTGGCTGATGACACCCATCAGAAATGCACACATAGCTGAACAGGAACACCATAATGAGGCACACGCACAAACACGAAATGTAATCGAGCATGTGTTTGGGCAGCTCAAGTCACGGTTCTGGTGCCTGGGCACATCTGGTGGAGCCTTGCAGTACTCACCAACTACATGTACCCAAATAGTTGTGGTATGTGCTATGCTACACAATATGATCCTGTGAAAACAGCTGCAGCAGGAGCAGCATAGGACCGGGCACAACAGCCCCCCACCATTGCCAAGGCCATCACAGGCAGAGCATGACTAGGAGGAGGAGCAACCTGAGCCTGCCCCAGTAGGCAGAAGGAGGCATGCCCAGTATGCTTTGGCCTTGGCAAAGAGGCAACGTATAGCATATACACTGGCTCAGTAGGAACCCTGGAAATTATACCTCTCTCCGACTCGCACATATAGTAAAAGGGATACCTAACTTGACACTACCTGTTAACAAACATGTATAGGGAGTGTAAAATATGCATCCAATATAGGCAGCCCTGCAGCACCACCTGAGGCATGATTGCTGTGTTAAGCAATATAAAGCACTGCTAAACAGCTCTCACCACTATTTAGTACATGTAAACAAAATTGCACACACTAAGTAGCACAACTACAGGCAATGATGAGCAATATTGTGCACTGTTCAGCAATGTTGGTCAACATTGAGCAATGTTGTGCAAGTCTGTTCAAATGTGGGCATATCTCAGCAAAAGCAGGTTAACATGTTCATATTTGCTTCACTTTTCTTGAAGCAGTCTGTTCTGGCATGTATGAAAATAAAAAGCAGTGACAATCCTCAAACCCACGCTACAGTGCATTATAGTCATAGTACAGAACCACTAAACCATGACAGTATGTCTATGATCAGAGTGTATGAAAAAATGCTGATAAGTCAATGCAAAGTATCTCATGGAAACCTTGCAGGCATAGCATAATCCCTGTTGAGTTAAGACACAAAGGTGAGGCCTGCAGTAAGAATAGAAGCTGATATTCAACACATATATAGTATAAATGTTAATATTGGTAATGTTCACACACATCAACAGATGTAGTGGACCTCAGACAGCAACATACTGCAAGGTCACACCGGGCATGCTCACACACTTGAATATATGAGACAAATGTCAGGCAACAAAACACTGAAAGTCTGAACTGGGCATGCTCACACACTTAGGGCAAGTTTGAGTACAGCAGTGGGCCACACATATCCATCAGTTGCATGTGTCAACCCAGGAACCTCGCACTATTCACCAATCTGCCATGTGCACACAGTGATATGACAACAGACACATATATATTATAGTGAAATTCTGTCATAATCAAATATGTTATGCAGATACCTAGGTTGTTCATAGAAAGTGGTAAAGCAAAGAAGAAACAAAACCTGCAATCAGTACCATCACTGAACAATGTGCATCCCAAACATTAGCATAGGTTCAGAGGTTGACACGAGGCTATCTGTCCTAGGGTATGTAGAAGCCTTGCCACAGTGTATTTGTATTTTGCAACCCCGCTAGATCAGTAGACTGTGCCTGTGAATTGTAGGTCACACAAGATATCTCACATATGTTCATTTCATTCTGCCTCTGTCTAGCAGGGACCCAAAACATATCCCAGGGCTAAACATACGATCACCCATCCACCTGTGAAGATGTCACCTGTAGGTGATCAGTGTGGGTTAGTGCATATGTGGGACTGTGATCACATTCCCGAGTGAGTGGAGCTTCTGTGATGGGAATCTGTCCCTCCAGCATGCCCTATTAACATCATTGCTGACATACCTGTCCCTGGAGCGTGTAGCTGTAAGGGACTTTGATATCCTGATGTGGAGCCTGTCCATCAATGCTATGATGGACATGGCTTCAAATAAAAGACACAGACTGCATACAAGTAGGCAGTAAGCAACTGAGGAGAGCTGGGGTCACCATAGCCAAACTGTGCATACCATCTGTGTGAGTCCCTAGATCCACTTGGTTATGTACATCTGTGTACATTCCAGTTGCTGCAGGTGTTGGGTAAGGTACATCCAAAATGGGGCATTGTATCCAAGCATGTGCCTGATGAGTATAGGGTCACTATGACCCCACCTGATCTGGATGTAAAACCCTATGGGATAAGGTGGGCTAAATAGAAGGTGTGTCTAACAACATTGGCAACGTGAATGTCAAAGGCGAGAGTACTAAGTATTCATGTCCCCAAATCACAAATCACACACATTGTACGTGATGTATCATCACCTTTGTGGTAATGTGTGGGCACGATGTTACTATCAAAGGTGATGACTATGCATCTAAAGGAAGGTAGCTGTAGGCCATGGCTCTGGCACCAGTCATCCATCTCTGTGAGACCCTTTCTGAGGATGCTTGTGCCAGCTGGGGAGTCGATTATGGCACACAGTTTGCAGTCATCTGCAAACATGGTCAGCCATATTCCTCCTGTGTTAGCCAGCATGTCTCAGAAATATATACAGAACAAGAGAGGTCCCAGGACTGAGCCCTGTGGGATGCCATGTGTAACTGGTGTATAGTCAGACATGGCACCTGTAATACTGACCATGTGGGTTCCATCCATGATTCAGTTAGCAATCCATCTTGTGACATATATGTAGATATTGAATCCAGTGATGTAATGTATAAAGGCCAAGTGGGGTATTGTGTTGAACTAGTGTGCGATCTCCAGGTAGGCTGTGTGGACAACCCTCTGTACATCTATGGACCTGTTAACTGTTTAAAGACATCAAACAGGTGCAAGAGCCAAGATCTACCCACAACAAACCCAAATTGTGTAGGATCCAGTGTCTGTAGGTTCACAATGTCTGTGTGTATGTGTTTCATGACCATACACTCCATAGCTTAGCAGACCAGGATAGTTAGGCATATAGTGCGATATTGTCCAGTGTCCCTTGTGGAACCAGCACTGTGGAGCGGGTACACCATAGCTGTATGCCATTCCATGGGTACATATCCTGTAGTAACTCTGATATTGAACAATGACATAATGTGAGTGTGAAGTTCATCATGAATCTCGTGTAAGCCGCAGTCCGGGACACCATCTGGTCCCATTGATGCTGTGTTGTCTGCTATGGAAAGGGCAGCACTCACCTGTCCATCTGTGATGTCAGGGAGGCTACACCCTGTTGGGATGGACATGTACACTTCAGGGGGGATGGTGGGGAAACATTCCCTCTGAACCTATTGTCCAGAATGTTTACAATGTCAGTGGGTTCACTGTATCTTTTGTAATTATGCAGTAACTCACAGCATATCTGTGAGTTCCCACCCAGGTCCCTGACATAACTAAATAAGGCCTTGTGATTGTCCATAGTGTCTGTTGCAAGTGTCTGTTAGAAGTGGCCCTTAGATGAATCAACAAGTGATTGTAGCTATACCATAGTACTAATCAGAGATGCCTTCCTGATTGTGATTGTGCTCTATCATGTAGTAGCCTCCTCCTGTCCTTGTATAGCTCATTAATGGCTGTGGTCCACCAGACAGGTCCCCTGCATTTGGAGGAGTGAGTCTTGTAGTTATCTGGGATAGCATGATACATGCATTCCAGTAGTTGTCCATAGAATGGGCTTGTAAAGGATTAAGTGGTCTGAGCCATAATTAACACTGTCCCAGGGTCTTTGAGGAATACTACCTAGGTTTGTATAAGTGTGACGTTTGCTCATGAGAAATATGTCACTGAGATCACCTAGGATGTGTGTGTGTATGGGATATGCATGTCCAGTGAGATGAATGTATGTTCTGACCTTAACAATGAGGGGTATACCTCTGGTATGGAACACAGAGTGCCCATGTTGGTGATGATCAGGTCCCACATGTTTTAACCCCCTGTGGTTGTGGTGACCAGGTCTGCCATAGCATTTGATTGTAACAATCCTAGCAACTGTTGTGCGAGGGTGTCAGTGCTTGAGTAGTATTCCAAGTCAATGTTTGTGTATTTGAAGTCACACAATATAATGGTGTTTGAAGAGACCTTCACATTCCCCAGTGTTCCCAGGAATAAAGAGTGTTGTTCCCGAGTTTGGGAGTGTGGTCTGTAGCAGTCTACAAAATGAAATGCAGTTTGGCCCACTGTCAGTTGCACATGTATGTTCCCCGATGCTTTGTGCAGTGCTACCAACCCGGAGGTGTGTGTATGAATGATGTATATGGATACCCCCCCCATTGTTGTTGTTCGGTCCATGTCCTGTGTCCGAAAACCATGGTATGAAGTAAAACCTGGTTGTGCTGGTGTGCTTTGGTGAGCCTGATCCAGGTGTCTGTTACTGCACATATATCGACAGTCTCCATACTGATGTGAGTCCTGAGTGCATGCATTCTGAGAGTTAGGCATCAGTTCTTGAGCAGCATCACTCTCCGTTTTCTTTACCCTGTAACGTCTATGGCTGTGGTTTTGTCTTCTGAGCCTCGCTTCAAACAGCCACTATGGGTGTGGCAAGAGCCTAAGACCGTCTGTGAAAGCCTAGGGGTGACAGGTGCATGGCGTCCATAGCGAATATACATGGCATGTTGAGCATGTAATCCCAGGCTGACAGACACTGTATCTCCTTTGAATGATAACAATATGTTAGGCAACTGTAAAAAGTGATCAGTTTGTCTGTATACTGTGACATAGTACTTGGTGAGGGTAAGATGCTACACAAGGTCAGGGTCATACTGGCCTGGGCTACATGATCAGAGAGTTCCTCTATGTCTCTTGTGATGTAGTCCAGGGAGGAATGTCTGAGGGTTTACACACCAGCATGGTCAATGATGGAGCCATATTTGTACTTGCAGTGGACTGACAAGAGTGCATGTATCATGTGGCAGATCCTGGCACCCGACACACAGCACAAAGTGAACTTCTCCTTGTTCATCCTGGTGAGTGGGATGTCAGTGTGACCGACAATTACTGTCACCTAATACAAGTGTATGAGGTGTGTTGTGTTGGCCTAAGGGCAGTGACTGTGTGGCACAATGACTTTGTGAACTATGTGATATGTGTGTATGGTGGTGGGTTAGCAGTTGTTTGTGTGTCTGCTTTTGATGTCTCTGCTGCTTAGGCTGAGTATATTTAGATGCTCTGAGTATGTCTTTGTGTGTCAATGTACATGGTTTGCTGTTGTCATAGGTCCATGTGAGACTGGATTTGTGGTGTGTGTGGTTACCTTCACCAACTGATAGACTGTGCCAGTCATGACTTGGGAGAGCTCAGCCTCCTGTCTGTCTATACAGTTGCACCTCTCACATATATCTGAGTTTGTTGGTAGGAGGACAGTGTTCTCTGTGTACATAAGGCAGTTGCAACAATGCGTCAAAATTCCAATATGCACCAGCTGGACTGGAGAGTACACAGGAAACCAACCTTTGGACATGCCAGGATATAATGATGACATACACTGTTGACTGATCACAAAGGATCAGTAGTGTGTGAAGTATGTAAAAGAGTATAACAGGGGTTTAGTGTTCAGGTTTGTTGTTGCTTTGGAAAGATAATTTGCGAAGGAGTACAGACAGAAACATTACACCTCCTTCAGCTATGTCAGAAATAGCAATGTACAGTCATATATGTCCTGAGTCAGGTCAACTGCACCTGACTGACAATGTCAACATCCTGTCATACATACATACCCACCTCCCAGTGACAAAAGGCCCTATCATCATACCAGGAGATATCACATGTAGAATGGGTAAACAGCTCCTCCCAAAGCCAAATGAATCCCATCACGTGGATAACATTGTTTCTCCATATGTGTCATAAGTGAACAACAGAACAAACAGACCCCGCACCTGAACAGTCTGTTGAGCCTCACACTCTCTACAGAATCTTACACTGTTGAATGTTTTACAGCAACATGTGGCACACCCCACAAGTGTTGGTGCACAACAGACCATGGGAACTATAGTCCTATAAGCCTATGAAGTCCGAACTGCTAGTCCATGGAGTCCATCATGATTGCAGTCAGGAACAGAGCTATTGTAATCCAACAAACACACAACCCAAATGTCTGTGGTATGTTAATGAGCACATCATGTTCCCCAAACCTGCTAGATTTCTTGCAAGGCAGCCACCCAGGACATACATCACTGAAAGGAGCAACACAGGTCCCACATAGACTTTGAATAGCCCTTTACCAACATCACAGACACATGTTGTATAGACAAAACAAACAATCCGTGCATGAATATGTATTGCCATATGAAGGGATGGTAATTTGTCCACAGATAGATCACACAAACTATGAATTGTGGATTCCTGTTCAAGATGTTCACACCTGCTGACCCACAAGGTTCATTCCTGGGATTGCATAACACTAAGTGCACACACATTACCATGTCCAGTTTGATGATGTCAGCATCCTACAAATATAGCATGAGAATTGAAACTGCACAGTAAAGCATATAGTGCATCGTGTTAATGCATATCTCACTAGTATCATAACATAGTTAGGTAGGGGTTTGAATCCTGCAATTGCTTTGTGGTGGTGTATGTGTGTGTGTGATCCCCTTTGGGGGAGTGCCCATTTTGTAGACTTTCACAACACATTAAAAGAGGTGAACACCTCTTTGCCAAGTGTGATGATGTCAGTATCCCACAAATACAGCAGTGGAGATTAACATATGCAGTAAAGCATATAGCGTGTCGTGTTGATGCGTATCTCATTAGCATCATAATATAGTTAGGTAGGGGTTTGAATCCTGCAATTGCTGAGTGTGTATGTATGTGTCTGAGATTGCCTTTGAGAGGAGTGGCCTTTTTGGAGACTGTGGAAACACATTAGGAGAGGTGAATACCTCTTTGCCAAGTGTGATGATGTCAGCATCCCACAAATACAGCTTTAGAAATTAATACTCTCACTAAAGCATATAGCGTGTCGTGTTATTGCATATCTTCCCTAGTGTCATAACATAGTTAGGTAGGGGTTTGAATCCTGCAAATACTGAATGCGTGTGTGTATAGGATTGCCTTTGAGAGGAGTGGCCTTTTTGGAGACTGTGGAAACACATTAGGAGAGGTGAATACCTCTTTGCCAAGTGTGATGATGTCAGCATCCCACAAATACAGCTTTGGAAACCAATGCTCCCAATCAAGCATATAGCACATCGTGTTAATGCGTGTCTCCCTAGTGTTATAACATAGTTAAGTAGGGGGTTTGAATCCTGTAAATGCAGAATATGAATGTGTGTGTGTGTGAGATTCCCGTTGAGAGGAGTGGCCTTTTTGGAGACTCTGGAAACACATTAGGAGAGGTGAATACCTCTTTGCCAAGTGTGATGATGTCAGCATCCCACAAATACAGCTTTGGAAAGAAATACTCACAGTAAAGCATATAGCGTGTCGTGTTAATGCGTATTTCCCTAGTGTCATAACATAGCTAGGTAGGGGTTTGAATCCTGCAAATGCTGAATGTGTGTGTGGTATGAGATTGCCTTTGAGAGGAGTGGCCTTTTTGGAGACTGTGGAAACACATTAGGAGAGGTGAATACCTCTTTGCCAAGTGTGATGATGTCAGCATTCCACAAATACAGCTTTGGAAATAAATACTCCCAGTAAAGCATATAGCGTGTTGTACTAATGTGTATTTCCCTCGTGTCATAACATAGTTAGGTAGTGGTTTGAAACCTGCAATTGCTGAGTGTAATTGTGTGTGTGTCTAATCCTATAAGAAGAGTGGCCTCTTTTGAGACTGTGAAAACACATTGAAAGAGGTGAATACCCCTTTGGCCAGTTTGATGATGTCAGTATCCCACAAATACAGCAGTGGAAACACATTGAAAGAGGTGAATACCCCTTTGGCCAGTTTGATGATGTCAGTATCCCACAAATACAGCAGTGGAAATAAAAACTCCCAGTAAAGCATATGGCGCATAGTGGTAATGCATATGTGTCTAGTACCATGACATAGGTAGGTAGGGTTTTAAATCCTGCAATTGTTGAGTGTGTGTGTGTGACACTGTTGAGCAATGTGTGGTGTGTTTTGCTTCTACTACTGTGTGACATATCAGTAAAACAACAGTATGTGCATTGCACACTGCAGGTATCTGTGTGGCAAATACACATATGTACATGTGACCTAAATTGGTAACCGTGTGGACAAGACATATAAGTACATGTGACCTAATTCACGTCATAGGTGTGAAGCCTGCTGTCAACACAACTACATCTGTTACCATTGACAGTTTTTGCTGCTGCTTCTTGGACCGTAGCTCACATATGTATGTATGTAACAAGTCCGGCCACTGTAGTGAGCTGTGCCCTAGGTCATCTGTGTCACACACACACACACATGACAGCTGTTATAGAATAGTGTGAGTGTGGGTGTATGTCTGTGCCATATGACAGACATGCCCAAACACAACACAGTCTGTCAATAATGGCCATTCATGGTAGGTATACAACAACACTGTGTATATGCATACAGACACCTTATTACTTATGTGATACACTGAGGGACATCAGGATAGCTTTGGGGATGTGGATATCAAAGGAGAGATGAAATCACATGTGGCTGTCTGTACACATCGGTACCCCTGCTACACGTTGTGTGCTACTACCAATGTGGGACAATCAGGATACTATGTGTAGCAAATGTGGATGACTATGCTATTGTTGGATCATAGCTTCACAACATGGGTTTGTCAGCAGGTATGTGTCTGTATGATGCCCTTGTGGAGGATAGATGTCTAATCTGGGGAATGATTTGTAGGCCACTGCATGCATCACCAGATGTGGATGTACATATCCCTAGTGTGTCTGCTTGTACCTAGGATGGACACATGCCAAACAGGAGTGGTCATGGGAATGTGTGGTGGTCATTACCACTGGTAACTGGTATAGTACAAAACCGGAAAGATTCTAATGCTACTGTGTATCCTACAGCTGTGTGTCAGTTGTCAAGACATCATGTAACAATTGGTTAAAATCAGGCTGTTGAGGTTATGTACACTACCAGAATGCTAACCAATGACCAATATCAACAGTATCACCCACAGCATAGTGTCATACCATGTCATACACACATGTGTACCCAAGTTGTGACATATGTGTAGTGACATGCATATTGGACACCAATATGAAATATAAAGTATTAACACTGTGTAATACAGAGCATGTCACCCTTCACATGTGCTCACCATGCACATACATGCAAACAGTGCACCTCCACCATGTTCACAAATGTACACCTTGGAATCTGTACAGCACACATCACAAATGTTGCATCCACTCAATGACACATGCTGCCAGTACCACACACATCAGCCAACTGGTACATGTGTGGACAATCCATGTTTTGAATTAACACTGGTGTATACAATACGAAATTGATAATCACTGCTGTGATGCATCATACCTGCTCAGATACACCTAAAAGGATATCATTATGCTTTACTGTTCACAACATGCTAACATTGCTACACTGCTAGTAGGTCACCCTGTGCATCAGCACCATGTAATCCCGTTCCTGCATCAATGTCACAGATGACAGGAGGTGGTACAGTTTCATCATATGCACAGGGTGTGTGATTGTTTTCCAGTGCCCGACAATGACCCATCCAATCAACATGTCTGTGTGTGTGCGTGTGTGCGTGTGTGTGTGTGTGTGTGTGTGTGTGTGTGTGTGTGTGTGTGTGAGGGACAACAGTACAGTATGGGTCAGTGTTGATGTGATGCGTGTGTATGTGTTAGCCCTACATGTTGGTAGTATGTGTGTGTGTGTCTGCATGCACACAGTACCCCCTTGTGGCTGCCAAATATGGGAGTTTGTGGGACAGCCACAGACTGTACCTGCCAGGCTGTACAGATCACTGTCTCCAGCCACAGACACAGTATCTGTGCCTGGCAGGGGTGACACGGACTGTATCGGGTACTAAGCCAGACTGAGTACTATCGTCAGAGGGATGTTGACTGGACCCATGTCCCTGCTGGGACTGGCCAGAGCCATGTGCACATGGTCATCTCGGATGGTCTACCGACAGCCCAGCCACATCATTGCTGGGGCTGGTACTGGCACTACGGGAGTGACTGGCACTTGGGTGTCATCCATGACGGCTGCCAGCTGAGGATGTTGCTGGCATACGTCCACGTTGACGTCCCATCTGTCCTGCACTGCCCTGGCACATGGACATAACATTGCGGAGGACAACTAGTGTCTCCCCCCAATGTCTATCAATGACATTGGTGTAATTGCGGATGGCACCAACAAGGTCACGGATACTGTCATTGATCGCAGTGTTATGAGCCCTCTGCACCCTTAGTCCCTGCCTGGTGTACTGTTCCATACATGCCTGTGCTTGCATCACAGCCTGGAACATTTGGGCATTCATGGGCAACATCTGGAGCATTTCTCCCCGGGCCTCTGCTGAAAACAGGCTCTGTGGAACCCAGTCGGACTTTCCCGGTCAACAAATGATAAATAAAAAAAAATAAACAAATAAATAAACATACCTGAGGTTGTGAGACCTGTGCGGGCATGCCTGCCAGGGGCATTATGGCCAGCGATGCTCCCACGAGAACCCCTGGACATATGCCCATGTGGTACCATTCTGTGTGTCTGGGCATGGCTGCTGTGTGGGGTTGCATGTGCCATGGATACCACACTTTCCTGGTCAATGCCTACCGTATGCTGTTCCTCACCTAAGGCCATTGGTGTTGAGGTTTGTAATGGCAGTACGTATGTGTGCATAGATGGGGTGGAAAGCTGTGTACTGTCGATTAGTGGACCACCGACAGACGCTGTCAAACATGCCTGTGCCACTACACATGTATCATCATGGTCACTATTAGTGGCAGTGACCTCAGGTTCCCTGCTGCACCCATCCAACATTACCTCAGCACCTGTGAGAGGGAGACAGGAAGCACACTTTACCATCTGTACAGGATGTTCGCACACATGCACACATGCACACATGAACACATGCACACATGCACACATGAACACATGCACACATGAACACATGCACAAATGCACACATGAACACATGCACACATGCACACATGAACATATGCACACATGCACACATGCACACATGAACAAATGCACACATGCACACATGAACACTAATACACTACACATTCAAGTTAACACACACACACCAACAGCAATATGGAACATAGTCGTTAGTGGTTGATGGTGGAGTACAGTATCACAAGCCAAAGAGTCCTCTCATACGTGTCAGCATGCAGGATGTGTGTTGCTCGACAGCATGCAGTGTGAGTGTAGAGAGTCCTTGTAGTTAACAGTATACATGTCGTTGATGCATGTGTGTTGTTCACTGATTGGCCTCACCCTGGTAGACAATGTGTACATGGACTCAACATTGCACTGCAAGTCTGAAACACTTTCCAATGTCCTGTGCACCATCACTCATAGGTATACAAACCATGTCCGGAAGCATAAAACTGTCAAGTGTCTAATAATGAATGCTATGTGTAGTACTGCAGGTACTGTAACTGGATGTAGTGTAGTACCATGAGCCATCATCAGGCAGCATCATGGGGTCACTCAAGGACACTGATGCATGTCATACTGGCAACTATCTTGCTGTACCTGACCTGCACCACTTAGGTTACATTAAACAGTTCACAGACAGTCATTGCATGGGCATGTCAGGGGTTCAATAGGGAGCATTGCCTAACATGACTGTGTTGTGTGTCGACGCATGTCACACTGCCCCATGATAGGCCTCTATCCCCAGGTATGGTATGTGTGTTGTGTTGATAACATATGGGATACTGGAGTACGACCTTACAGCAGGTGTCTACATACACCATGTGTATCATATTAACACATACTGCATATGACAAAGTGGTGTATGTTGTGTGCATGTGTATTGACTATGCCTATACAATGTCCACTACAGTGTATCCCACTTGTTTGTGATGCTCTGTGTGTTGCATGTGTATGAGTCAGCTGCTCATGTCACTGGGAAGTGCATAGTCACACAGAGAACATGCAGAGCATGCACTATGTGTAGGTGTTTAACATGTGTATATGGCCTACAACTCTCCTATGACCTGCACATGTTATATGCTATATTGACTGTAGCCCACTCACCAGCACAGGTCTGCTGTCTTGCTATCACACCAGAGGGACCTGCAAGGATATGAGACAGTATGTCAGTGTAAACAACTATGGCATTGCTGCTGTGAGTCTGCAATTATATAGTAGTACATGGGGTAACAGTCACAGGCATACAGATAATGTCCAGAATTATCAGTATTGCATGACACCAGGCTCCACATATTCTGCATACACAGTACCCATCTGATTAATGCATATTATAACACTTGGGATAACAGTGGTCTACGGATATGCCATGTTACCTGCACGCTCGTTGTCGCTGTGTTGGGTGACTCCGGCCTCCATGATGACACAGGTGTGGTGTACTGGTTGGCCAGGAGCCACCACTCTGAGGAGCAGCTCTTCCACTCTGGTGGGGGGGGGTGTAGCAGCATCACCACCTGTGGCAAGCTGTTTTCTGTGGACATTGGAGGCATGCTGCCGGACATGTCTGATTAAATCACTGCAGTGATGGCATACCTGCTCATAAGTCCGGTTATGCATGCCTACATCATTCACCCAATGGACAACATTCTGCCACAGTGCAGTGTGACAATGCTGGTCCTGGCAGGATCTTGAAGACAGAAGATTATAATGTTGGATGAGTGCATCTGTGATAACTTCCTCCTCCTCAGAGGTATAGGATGGCTTTCTGTTGTGTGCCATAACCCTGGAAGACAATTAAACAGTAATTGTGAAAAAGCCATGTTGCACACTCAACATTCTAATGTACAGACATCATTGAAATGCCATATATAGCAACCTATTGGCTGCCAGCAGATACACACTTTTAATAACACATATGACTGCTAAGACCACAACTGCCTGACAGTGCCTGGCACATTGTATATACCAAACCATGTTCTGCACAGCCACAAAGTGAAACCAGTATGTAGGACTATACAACAGTACATGGCACACTGTATGTGACACAATGCAACACCTAGCCACAGGAGGTGTATATGAAGCTAATGCATACAGACATTTGTCATCCATTTCAATCTATGCACAGTACGGTTACGGTACTAGCAGTACACCACACTACTTGTTGATAGCAAACCCCTCAGTAACATATGTGCACATTCACCATTATAGGTGGCATACTGCTGTACTACACTATACATGTTGCTAGATATGCACCTATATCCAGTGACACACATACCACCGAGGCCATGTTACAGGCATACCCAAACACACATCAGACATAACTACAAGACACAAGGGTATGGCAACCCAGATTACAGTTACCTGTTTACCATACATTACTGTGTGTCAGCACATACATAACCTCATGCCTGAGGTATGTGATGTGTGAGGACTACAGGTAACAAACAAAAGTGTGTTACCAAGCCATGTGTATATAAACCATACTGTGCAGTTGAGGCATACAGCTTCAGGTAGTACTACAGTCCATACGTGACTTGTATTCACTAGTGTTAACAATCAATAAGCATACATGTACTGCTTTAGCCTACAAAGGCACACTCCATCGACAATATGGGACTATGTCACAACGTATGCCATACTGATTTCCCTGCCTGGCAATAGCATACAGACCTTTTGATGGGATTAGAGCTGCAACACTACATACCATGATATACACAGATTCCCACTAGGCTATCACACATATACACATCATTGACACATTCACATACACATTCTCCATCACACACAGTCAACCTCACATAGCATGTGTTGTAACAGGTACATGCTTGTGTGTATCATGTCCTAGGTAGCTGATAGGCTGTTATCCATAGGGCCTATGGAAGCCTAGACATATGGTACCCTGCACTACAACACACATGTAATGTAGGTTCATGTGCCCCTGTCATGCAGAGCCACAGGGGTGATTACAGGGTTGTGTTTCCTATCTCACATGCAATCATCATGGTTATTGATGGCAACTGCTAATGAGGACCTTCATATGCTGTTGATAGGTAGTTGGTTCCACAGTATGGTATGTGTCTATGATGATGATGTGCCAGTCTAGCATGTTCTGGTTTTTACATTACAAGGTGTTGATCAGTAGAGTGTGTATCTTGTCTGGTGTTCCATCTGTTTACATGGAGCACGTACAACACCTGTGGGTTTGCCACAGCTTTGTATGTTGGGCAGGGGTAGCCTCTGGGTAGGCGGTATGTGATACAGTGTAGCTGTGGTTTTGTAAGACACTCAGCATAGGGCATCTGTTGGAATCCGGTAATACTCTTTATGAGGTATGTCTCTGGCATCTACTGTTGCTGTGGATGTCTTCTGAGGTACATACCAAAAGGGACATTGTACTCTATGATGGGTGTTATGACTGATGAGTGGAGTGGAACCCTGACCTCTGTTTCCATGGATGACACACATTTACTGATGACATGTGGACTGTACTAGGTTTACATGACTAGTGTGGCACAGTGATCATCATTAGGGACACTACTGTCCACCTGTGTCCCGTAGTCTCTTATCACACCTTTGGTGTTGAGTACACTACCACCTATGTGTTAGTTCACGGATACAGGGCTTTTAACAACAGGGATAGCAATACATGTACAACATTCAGCTGGAGAGTACATTTCAACATCCACTGGTGTACACTTTGATATGCATATCAGCACATATACAGTCCACCTTTCATGGTGGGAATATCAATTATGCAAAGGTTGAGGGGATACAGTTATGTAATGATATTGCACAGTCTTGTGCAGAATGCATGGAAGGTGTTCTCAGCCCATATATGTTTAGTAGGACCCCATATCTGGGAGACTATATACCTGACAAAGCATACCCATGGCATTTGAACAACACGTCATATGCCAGCACTGTATGCTGTCTTGTTTGACACACACTACAACCTACATATATATATGCACATAACAATGTGCACCAACATATAAATGTCTGCCCTTCACAAACAGTTGCAGTATGTCCCTTGCTATATGCACATGTTCAGATGCTCATAAATCAGACACACATGTATCTCAACATATGTGTGTGCAATACAGACATAAGGTCCACACTGTTGTAAGTCCAGACACCTCACGGATGACCTGTTGGGCCTTGCTACAACACGGACAGTTGTCACATGTGTGCATACAGTAATAGTACAAGGGTATACATAGCTGCAAATGATACATTACTATGCTAGCCTGCTACAGCGGTCGTCAGTGCTAAGCTACACATTATGTGACTATCATGCTGTCTTACTCTGTGACATCCAAGTTTATCTAGGTGTTTGCAATACTCCCCAAAACTGCCATTAAATGCAGTACTGTACAGACCATAGATAACATGTTCAGATGTTTGACATGTACTGTTGAGCTACAAATGTCACACTTATGTCCCACTGCACACAGCTACCCAACAATTTCTCCATGGCAATACTTATGCATGGCACCAGTGCATGCATATCTACTCCTGCCACATATGCATGTATCAGAGGATCTATAGTACTAACCATAACCATCTACTACCTGCCGGTAACTACAAACTGTTAAATACCTGTATGTCCCTTCCAGGTCCGTCTGTGTATGTTATTTTTTTTTTTTGGTACAGAAACGTACTGGGTTTTTTTTGTTTTTTTGTTTTCCTGCTTGGGGTTGTTCACTATGTGGAACTTGCAATGTAATGATTGCATGTGGGGATAGCAAGTACTATCTGCTTTTATAGGTATCTGCATATGTGCATGTGATGCCCTCTGCACCAATTGTTGCCCAGCATTTAGTAAATGCATACAGCCTGCTGAGTGGTAATTGCAGTACTCACTGTGATAGCAACCCAATGCTATAAATTGCTAAGGTATGTAGGCATAGCCCTTTCAGATATCCAGAGTGGGGCCCATGCATGTTTGCTGTGGACACGGTTGTGTAAGTCAGAAGGTTGGTATACGTCTTATAAATGAAGCTAGAGGTGTAGACAGTGATGTACATGTTGTACTTAGACCTGACTGTTGCCACTTCCAATACTGAGCTATCAGTGTAGAGTTTTACTCACCACTACAAATGCTTACACAACATTTATATGACTATACTGGGAATATTAATGTACTGATGTCTGCAGGGTTTATGTATTTTACTGTTGACATTAGCACAGGGTTCACAGGACAACTAGACAATTCCTGTACTGAGTATGCCTACCTACACACTTGGTAGACCCTAAACGCACAAGTATCTTTTAATTGGGGGGGGGGATGCTTACATACTGAGAGCATTATGCATTAATGTGTGAATATTATCTTACTGGACTTGCAGGATTGGTGTGTACCTGTGGGTTTATCAGGGCAGGTTGTCTGTCTACATGGTTCCCACCTGTGAACCTACACAGAAGGTAGCCAGAGGTTACACTGTCATTCTTTGTATGTGCAACTCACAGGTGTTTTCAGCACTGTTACAATGGCATTGTTACGGTTAGTTGCTAATGTATAACATTGGTATTTCTGTGTTATACTCCTACATAAGGGTATGCTTGGGGAGGTCCTAAGAAAGCTATTGGCAGAATGTGTAACAGCAGTACAGCCTATATGCCTGTGTGTTTGGGCCTCTGCCTGGCCTATGGAACAGTCAGATACATCTTTGCATGGTGTCATGGATAGGTAGTTGAAAGTGAGGTACACCTTACACATAATAGAGACAGTAGGTGTATACTTCAGTGAAACAGTACATATGGATTAGTACTCCTTTCATGACATAAAAGCGGTGTCTACTGTTGTTATTGTCAATATTCATTGTGTAATAGCCCACCTTTCTGATTGATGTTAGTACTTTTCTGAGGGATTCTGAGGGACACAGCTAAAATATGTTTCACAATCAGAGACATCCCTGGAAAGTTGACTGAGTTAGGCAGTATGGCCTCTGCCCTACTCAGATATGCCAGTGTTTGTGCTGCTATGATACTGTGTGGGGGTTGTAAAGTGCCTCTGCAACATTATTTTCTGCTTGATTGGCTGCTTCTCACATCACACTCATGTAATGCAATCCCACAACAATTGCTGGTAAAGATCCACAGAACAGGCTTTGTGTTATGGCCTTCCTATTTTTCCTTTACATTTACTCATTGTAATGCATGATATATTTTTTGCAGCACCAAGTAATTGTATATCTGTTGTGGTTTAGTGGTACTTCATGCAGTCTTATGTGTCCAAGGTCTGGGGTTTGAAACTTGCAAATGTATTTTATTTTGCTGCTGAGCAGAACAAGGGCCCTGACCTAGAGTGACTAAGGCACTTTTAAGCAGTTGTAAGCGGGTTTGCGTGATGCTTAGCGATGCTTAGCTAAGCGCACCCAAGCGCACACTCGCTTAAACCCGCTTACTACTGCTTAAAAGTGCTTACTCCTGCTAACCCCCGTGCTAATTTCTTTGAAAGAAAAGAAAATGGGGAAGATAGGAAAGTGGTGAAAAAGGGGGCACAAAGAGGGAAAGACAGTAGGAAAACAAGCTCGGGATGTGCAGGATGGGTATAGGGAAGGTCCATAGCTGCCCATTTCTTTACCAGCAACAGCTGTGCATATGTTGCAAATTTAGAGTGAAATTTGAAACCTTCCACCCCTGAGAGAGGGATGAGGACAACAAAGTTTGTTGTACTGCCAATTATAATTATCAGTTTACATGTCCAGTGGACATGTGTGTGAAATGGGCAGCTATGTATGGGGCGTAAATTTTTTGCGGGTACAGATTGCTTTTTTTTTTTTCAGGGGAGAGTGGAAAGTGAGGTAGAGGAAGTAGGTATATTTGGAGAGGTAGGTTGGGTAGGTAAACAGACAAGACAAGCAAGATGCATAAAGGTGCGGAGTATGACACATGGGGAGGGTGAACACAATTGACGGGGATGGATGTTTGGAAATCGCAAGCCCATGAGCCCACAGACGGTAACAATGGGACTGAGATCCCCACCCATGGGAAGTCACCACTGGACCTTCACAGACCCAAGGGTCACTATGCTGTGGGCTGTGTAGGAGGGGCAGGCTCACCCGCGAATTGCACCACTCTTGCCTCGAGCTGGCATAGGGGATCAGCAACGAAACGCTGGATCTCCCTACACACCACAACCCGGACCCTTTGGAGGGTGACAGGAGGCCCTTCTCTGCTCACGCTTTCAGGGGGGGTGAGCCCCATCCCCTGCAGCGCTTCCATCCGAAGGTGGCACAGGACCAATGGAGGAGGGTGGCCCGGGCTGGGCACCAGACCTGCTGGTGCCAGGTGCAATTGCCAGCTGAGGAGGGAAAGGTGAGTACCGGCCTTCCCATACGTTCTGTGATTAGGTGTGTTTAATTACAACATAGACAAAAGCATTCCAAGTTAGTTGTAACAGCATGCAGTAATATTCCCATTAACCCAACACACCAGGGTTACAACAGTTGAACAGCAAGCATGATGCATGCATGTATTGAATGACAGTGGACATTACAACAGCATGCAGGGATGATTGGTGGCAACAGGCCACCAAGATTGTGGTGTTTTAACAGGGGACATGCATCAAAGTAAATGCAGATTTTATATAACAATAGGACATATGTCCCAACAAATGTTATGAGATTAGACATACCCATTGAGGTGTGGAATTGCATTGTTTATGCACATGGAGTAGGGTGTAAAAAAAAAACTGGAAACAATAATTGCAAAGGGGTAACTGGTAAAACCAAAAAAGCGATATCCTGGGTAATCCAGTAACATTTATTGCACACACTTCTTGAAATATAAATAAAAAAACAACGATAAAAATAATTTGTACGTTCCGTGTACTGAGCGCTTTCACCCACAAATGAAATAGGGTTTCTTCAGAGTACTGAGTTGTGGGTGAAAGCGCTCAGTACACGGAACGTACAAATTATTTTTATCATTGGTTTTTTATTTGTATTTCAAAAAGTGTGTGCAATAAACGTTACTGGATTACCCAGGATATCGCTTTTTTGGTTGTAAAAAAAAAACCTTCATTAACATCTTATTAGTACTTTAACTGTACACTACATTCCTATTGACTGCAGGTGTATATCCCCTACATGTATTATTACACTAGGCAACATGCATTTGATTGCGTTATGGGTTTGGCTACTTCATTATATACCTGACCTATATCTGACATAGTAACTGTCCAAGATGCTGATGTTACTGCTACATACTTGTATTATATTTACTTGTTTATGTATCTGCACACCTGGATGTGTTTACATGCCTTTTTCACTTGATTTTCTACACAACCCTATTTTTCAGGTAGCACACTAACATTTCTGGGGAACACCTTGACAGGCTACTCATGTGCCAGATTTAACTATGCCTGTCAGCCATTTCACAACTGTTGAGGACTGTTACATACTTCACGGCTACTGGCACTTCCTTCATCCACTTTATATGGGACTGCACTACTGGGGGTTGTCAGCACTTAATACAACAGTAACATTTCTTCAATACAAGGGTACAGCAACATTTCTGAGTAACTGGCACATACACACTGCAAGTATTATACCTTTCTTATTTACATTAAAACTCTTTTCTACAGGCTCTCTCCTTTATTTGACATTACACTGCATACAGTAGACCTATTCAGGACATATTATACCTTTATTGATAGGTTACAAGACTGTTTTTCAGGCTCACTCACTTATTTTCTATGACAGTGCATGCAGAGATAGTATTTTAGACATGTTTTTGTTTTATTCATGGGTAACTACACTCTATTCCTGGCTATCTGACTTATGATATGTAACAGTACATGCAGAGGATTTATTCAGGGAATTAATGTTTTATGCTTCACAGTTACTGCCACTTCCTTCATCCACTTCCTATGGGACTGCACAACTGTGGGTGGGCAGCACCTAATACAACAGTACTATTTATTTATTGCAAGGGTACAACAACATTTCAAAGTAAGCGACACAGACACACTCCAAGTTTTATACCTTTATTAATTACATTGAACACTCTTTTCTACAGGCTCTCTCCTTTACTTGTTATTACAGTGCATACAGAAGACATATTCAGGACATATTATACCTTTCTTGATAGGTTACAACACTCTTTTTCAGGCCTGCTCACTTATATGTTATGACAGTATATGCAGGGATAGTATTCCAGGCTTATTTTACCTTGGTTGGTGGGTTAGTACACTCTATTTCTGGCTCACTGACATCTGTTATATAACAGTACATGCAGAGGATTTATTCAGGACATTTTATTGCTGTATTATTAGGCTAAAACATTTTTGTCATGCTCACTCACATATATCATGTAACAATACATGCAGAATATTTGCTAACCTGCCCAGTGACGCAGCCTTAGCAGCCTATCTGCATAGGCTTGCTGATTCATAGCACAAATGAAGGGATATTGAGACATACCTATCCATTATTTAGACTATATTAGCTTGTCTTACATACTGCATTCCATGGCTACCTACTTAGTAGTGGGGCATCATGCATATGATGGGCCTCCTGGATCCACTGGTTCAGAAGGTCCTGCTTCTGTCTCTTCAGGTCTGCATGGTGGTGACGGACCTGCTCACCAGTCCAAGGGATGCCTGTGGCACTGGTGAGTTCATGAGCCAACCGGTTCCAAGCCTCTGCCTTATACTCCATTCCTTGGAACTGGCCCTGCAGGAGTCGAGTCTCATGCTTATGGACTAGGAGCCAAACCATTTATCTTGACTCCTCGATGCCCCAGCTTTGCGCTTGAAAGCATGTGCACTCTCCAGCACCAGACATTCTAAATGCAGATAGGAGCTACAATCAGTTATGGCGAGTATTCCTGCCTATACAGCTTAAATATGCCGCATTTCCCGCACTTTTCTGTGATTGGCCATTTTTGAATATTCTCGGCTGACTGCAGACCTACTTAGCAATGGTTAATCTAACATTTATTACTATATATATATATATATATATATATATATATATATATATATATATATATATAGATATATATATGTATATATATATATATATATATATATATATATATATATATATATATATATATATGTTAGCAGTGGATGTTTATCCTAAGCTGTCGTGGCTTAGAGGTTCAGTACTTTGATTATGGTGCACAGTGTCCTGGATTCAAACCTTATCATTGCTTTTTATTTTACGACTGTCCAGACAGATTAGGGGGCGTGGCTGTGTTTAAGCAACTTTGCTCTACGTTGCCCGACGGTGCACTGGTTGGCACGGCGCGCACCTCCGTGCAAACCGATTGTGCTGGGTAAAGCACGATTTAGCTATGGACAACTACATTGTGCTGGGTAAAGCGCGATTTAGCTATGGGCACCTACATTGCGCTGGGTAAAGCACGATTTAGCTATGGGCAACTATATTGCGCTGGGTTAAGCGTTGCTTAACTGCGGGCAATTATATGTCAGGATCCTTTATAAATATACATTTTGTTCACTGATACATATGCCATTTCAATGCTTTTTAGTAAATGTTTAATTATATAGGTCAGGAATTATTTCTTATACTAATTTGGAACATAAAACAGGAAGGGGAGTGTTGGGATTCGAGCCGTGAATGCCTCCTGTTTGCACGAATGCTCTACCACTATGCTATTACTATTTGGCTTAATTTGCATAAACATTCCTTATTATGCTCTTCCATGTCATGATTGCTAACTGCAGCTAAGCAATGGGCACACCTGCGCACACACACGCAAATACGGGCAGCTATATTGGGATTTAGAAAAAAAAATTAATGTTTTACTTTTTATAACTGTGCTGGGGGTTTACAATGTCAAGGAGTGTGGTGTTGGGTACATGGACATTTGAGCAGACTCGCTCTTGTGTGTTGACATTTTGCATTTCACACACTTGCAGGGGCATAGACCTTTACACTGCTCGGCAGTCGGACACGCCCCCTGCTTGCCTGCATGGTCCGTGTTGGACTTGGGGTTGAGTCAGCGTGCCCTCATGAAAATTCATGGCACGCTGACATCATACCGTTCAACTACAGCCTCTGAGTAAGACTTATTTAGTCTTACATGGAGGATTCGTGAATCCGGGGGAGTAACTAATGCATAGTAGTAAGCAACAGAGTAATTCTCACTTTTGACACAGTAACTAGTACATAGTAGTAAGCAACAGAGTAATGCTGACGTTTAACACAATAACTAGTACATAGTAGTAAGCAACAGAGTAATGCTGACTTTTAACATAATAATTAATACATAATCACTGAGGCTTATTTACCATGAGGCATTCTGAATCACACTATTTTTAGGAAGCATGAAAGCAATAATGCAGAGCAGGGTGCTTGTTATTGTATAAATAACACAAACCTAGGGGTGTTCTGAGGCATAAAGCTGCAGGCAAAGGACATCTACACCCTGGAAGGTTGTTATTTACACAATAACACACACCTTGTAGTGCATTATTGCACTTAAAGAATGGGCTATCTGTTACATTATTTTGTATTTTTTATTACTATATATTTGTTTATATTTTTAATATAAATAGTTCCTCTGCTGAATGCTTCAAACTTGCTGTAGTATATTTAATTGCTATTGGAGGAAGTATTTTACAACCAAAATAAAAGTTATATAATTATTTAATGTCTACAGACACATTCAGATGCATAGACAGACATACTCGCACACACACATTCAGAAATACAGACAGACTTTCGTGCACGCACACACACACACACACACACACACACACACACACACACACACACACACACACAAAGCAATTACAACAACTTTTATCCTCAGATCCACCCATCTATGATGTCTCATATAAAAATAAAAACAAAAATCATAGAATGCAAGATATTGCAACTCTCTCCCCCAGCCAAACCCCTCCATTTGCAGTCTCTAATTTTGCCCAGAGTGCTGCTCTATGTACTTTTTTCCTGGTAAGTCACTGATTAAAGTCAGTCAATGGCTGACATTAAGAGTTTTTTACCTCTGTGCTGCCGGACTGCCTGTTGTAGTCAGCACGGTCTCTCTCTTTCTCTCTCACTTATACTTTCTCAAATGCAAAGACACGCACACGCTCACACACTCAGACATAAACATAGACACACATGCTTTTTTCTTTACTTTCTTTACTTATTTACTTTTGTTTTATCTGTATGCTCACTAAACAGCACAACACTGTTTGGAAAGTGTAAAAATGATGTCTCTATTTATTTATTTATTTATTTTACACTACGAGCTTCATGGCAGCTTAATAATTTGCCATTTTATGGAAAACTTGCATTTGAGTAGACATTACTTGTAGAATATACCCTGCTGGTGAACATTCATTCTCCAGTCAAGGTATTGATTTACAGGTCACCACTTTTCTAATCTGCAGTACGACTGAGGTAACCACAGTTTGTAATCATTGTTAGCAAACAGTGCAGAGTAACACTATGGCTCTGTAATAGACATCCACATGTTGTTAGGCATGTAAAGGCAATGACAGGCCTCCTTCCTACTTAGCATGCCATATGATGGAATAGTGCATGGAGTGGGTGTTTGCAGTGTATTATTTTATGTTTCTAGGGCTCATGTGCTTGTCCATTTATTTTACCTGTTCCTGTCCGACTTTTGGCACTGCGGGGTATGTGCATCATGTATTCCTAATGTGACAAGTAACTATATAAAGTACTCCTATAAATGTCTGTTATTGTTTCACAGTAGTAATGCGGTTGCCTTTATTGGCACTGTTTTATGGTTCTCATTTGTTTCCTGTACCTCTTTATCTGTATGCCATAATGGTTATGTTGCATATATCTAATATCCAGTATCCTTGTGAAGGAGGATCTATACATCAGTATTCTCGATGCTCCTCCCTAGCATGTAGTTCACATCATCATTCCCTCAATAGTCATATGACTGCATTGTTTGTTTATTTTGTTACAGCTTTTTTCTGTGGGCCTTTAAGGTAGCATAGGCTGAGGAACAAAATCTGTGTACTGCTGATTAATAATACAGCTGATACAATGACAGTATATTTTGCCACAATTTCTTATCACCTTCCAGTTATCCCATTTTCTGTTTTACTTCTACACTTAGCCGCATCATGGCAGTCTGTGGTATATCTGTGCAGCTACATTTTTTACACTTCTCCATCTGTAAAATGCAAGTAGGCTTCTGCTTGACAATAGATCTTGACATATTGTGCACCACTGAACCAACAGCACTGGGCTATATCCTTAATGTTTCCACTGCACAAAGCAGCACTCACATCTGTGAACCCATTGCTTTGTTTAAAACATGAGCAGTCATGATCCATAGAACTGCCTGTCGTTCATGCCATGGGTGACAAGATACTTCAGAGCAGCCTATCTATCAATTAAGAAATGCATAAACCAAACAGGAATGGAAAAACATGCCTCCTCCAGTAAGGTGGCTTTGTCAAACAACTTAACAACTTAGGGTGTCTATCAGCTTTCACACTGGCTCTGATTCATCTGGTGTCACCATTACGAACTTTGATAATTAGGTCTCATACAGTTTTTCATTAATTGCCATTCTGTGCCATTTTAGATTTCACATTAACATTTTTTCCAGGCATATACCATTTTTAGTGATTCACACCAAAGTTTATCCATTTTTTATATCAGTTTACCCAGTTGCCATATCTACCTTGCATTTTAGTTTTCTAAGTAACAAATGTCTTATAATTCAGAATGGTCTTCAGAGAGAACAGAGTTTTTAAGGATACAAAAACATCTTACAGAGTACTCTTGCTTCCTTGTCAAACTCTCATAGATTCTTCACAGCCATTTTAACCTCAGTCTCTCTCTCATCTTCTTCAAGACTGTTTTTTTTTTTTTTTACCACCTGACTATATTTTTTTGTTCAACTTTTTTAAGGCAGGTTTGATCCCTACAATTGCAGATCAGCGGAGTTGTTCCCTTTACCCTTTCTTTCTACAACTCTGTTAATTGGCAAACTATATGCCTGCTATACAAGGAACATCCCACTAGCAGAGCATATAAGGTTCTTAGTCCTCTGCTGCATTCATGTACTTAGCGTTTATATGACAACTGTGTTTCACCTCAGTACTGCCCCTGTTCCCTGTCCTCATTATCAAGTTTATAAATCTTCAGTAGGGGAAACATTTTATCTGATAAAAGATACTGGAAAAGTATAAAAGTTGAATTTATTTAAGCACTGGAACATCATGCGATTTCATAGAATATGGCATTTTAAACAACAGTGCTCATTCAACATATATTTACTGTTTGTAAAATTGTTTTGTTTTACTGAATGATCTTTGCTTACATTTTAATGTTTGCATGTATATGGACTAAAAATATAATTATATCATGTTAACATAACCGGCTTTAGGCACCAGCGAACCCTGCGGTCGCTGGGGGCCCCCTGTTTCTGGGGGGGCCCTAACCACAGCAATTTTTCTTATCTTGATATTCTGCAACATGTCTGTCAAACTAACAAAAGCTAGTACAGCAATCTTGTATACTTAATAAACCAGGTGGGTAATAACTAATTTATATCTCCTTTAAAATGCAAAGATAGCTTTGGTTGTAGTAACAGTGTTTCATCAACTCACAGGCTTCACAATTCCATTAAATATTTTACCACTGAAAAAGTGCCTCTGGCTTAGTTAAACCCTGCTTGGTGTATATTCTCTCCACTAAAACAAACAACATAGACAACTTTAGGTATCTGCAATACCTGTGGCTGCAAGGGGGGCCCTTAATCATCCTTGACTGTGTGAGGGCCCCACAAAAGTAGCTGACGGTTAGGAAAATGAGGAAAACATTTATTAATTTCTTGATTATGCTCTTTAACCTGAACAGGGCTGTGGTATGACCCTGTTAGGATAAAGCTGATAATGAACATAAGCAAAGTAAGCAGTAGCGAAACCAGCAGGCAGAAGTGACTAACTATTGATCTGAGTGCAAATCTTGAAAGAAAAGCTGATGCTTCCGATCTTCAGGGATTTTTTTTTTCTTTCAGGGAGTTTTATAAATACCGGTGGAACAGCAGATACTACAACTCTCAACTTCTTTGCAGAAGAATTCAGTGCAATACCAAAAATAATAGCAGAATAAAGCCTCAAAATCAGGAACACATTTTAAATATTACTCTCATTCACTTAAAAAAAGTTATTAACATCTTTTGCATCAACATGCATTTTTTGGATAATTTAAAGTGTAAACCTCTGATGCATGGAATTATTGACTGTCTGTATTCCTGAATGATTTATTAGCAAATCAAAATTTTTATGAAGGACAGAGAAAAATTATGAGCAAAATCAGGGAGGGTCTGTGAAATAAGAGACAGTGACATTTACGCATTTGTCCTTACCAGGGTAAATAAAAGTGACTTACCTCTGCTGCTGTTTGATGATTATTATACACTAAACTGGTGTGGCAGTACCAGTGCTGCACAATGTATTGATATTTGTTGAAATAAGTACAAAACTAGTAATGCTGTGGCTTTTGTGTGTGTTTGTAAAAATATCACTGATTTTTATCTCTGCATATACCCAATAATGCCAAGATACAGATGGGTATCAGTGAAAAATGTAGGTAACAAGTCATTGCATTTCAAAAGTAATCCACAAAATGTGTCACAGAACATTCAGGCAATTTAATCCTCAAGGAGACTGGTGGGGCCCACTCCCCAGACTGATACAGGGGACTCCCTTAATCATCCTTGACTGTGTGAGGGCCTCACAAATACTGTTGCTGGTTTGAGAAAAAAGATAAAAAATGTATTAATGTTCTGATTACACTCTTTAACCCAAACAGGGCTGTGATTTGACACTGCTAGGATTAAGCTGATAATGGCTTCTGCTCTCGTGTGCACTTATTCTAAAACCAGCCCTGCTCAGATGTATGTGTACAGAAAGCTGCTTTAGGTTATTGGGAGGGTTGCTTCTTTAATTTTCATTACAGTCAAACCATAGAGGTGTGCACATGAGGTGATTACAGCTTATCTTTGGGCTGAAGCCAATGTGGTCATTGTTTCTTTTACTTTTCTCACAGACCTCAGAGGTGTACAAAGAAGGTTACTGTAACTTGTGTAGGGACAGTGTACTGTCTATGAGAAACAAAGTAGAATACATTACTGTAATCATTATTTTTTCACTATCACATCAGGCATGTTTACAGGAAGTCTTGAAGGATAGCCAAGCAGGATTCTGCTAACGCTGTCGTCCCAGTTGGAAATGGCAGCAATAACCACAAGCTATTCAGCACAAACTGGCATCTTTATTGTAAGAAACAACGTAAAAAACACAACTAACTTAGCGCTTTCTCCCTTAACCTAAGGGCATCATCAGAGTTGTGTAACAATAGTAGTCAGTAATTTAAATACCAAAACGTAACGCACACACCTCCTTCTTAAACCAATCAACAGTACACATTAACAAGCATTCAAAATGCCAGCGCTTACCCATGTTAGTGCAAATAATGTGAAATTTAAAACTAATTAATATATAAATGAAAATTGTATTGATTGTATAAATTGTATAAATTGCATAAATTCTAGAGTAACAAAGATAAATAAATATATCTAATACTGTTAATAAAAAGTCAATAAGAATATACAGAAATCTATATACTCATACTAACTGCGCTCTGAATTTTAACATGCTAGATAGCGAAACATGTTCATTAATACCTGGTGGTCTAGATGCGTTAAGCCTGAGCTGCCACAAGCACTCCTTTACCTCAAGCAAAATTTTTTCATCGCCACCATTGTCCCTGTGTGGAATCCTATCAATTATAAAAAATAAAAATCTCTTAGAATCCTTACATGTCACACTATGCATATATAATGCATTCGTAGTTTTTTTGTTCCTAATGTCCCTAACATGT
This sequence comes from Protopterus annectens, assembly GCF_019279795.1. NCBI lineage: Eukaryota > Metazoa > Chordata > Ceratodontiformes > Protopteridae > Protopterus > Protopterus annectens. The sequence continues at coordinate 1,578,984,639 of NC_056728.1, read as the reverse complement.
TCCAGAATTCTAAACCTCAGTTTCCTAGTGGTTTTACCCACATAAAAAGAGGTACAGGTTAAGCAGGTGGCTAAGTACACCACCATCTTGGTGTTACAATTCACATGACCTGGACTTGCTATGGTTCTATTGTAATTATGTACTATCACGTATGGTCCGTTGTTAATGTATTTACAGGTGCTACAAAACCCACATTTGTTCTTCATACAATGTCTAAAAGAACGCTGAGAGTCAGCACTCTCCATAAGTTCTTTTAAATTCCTACCTCTACTAAATGTAAATGATGGTAAGACCCCTACTACGTTGGTAGTGTCCGTTGATAGTGTCCCTACCCATATGTCTTGAACAGTGTGCATGATATTATAACTGTCCTCATTGTATGGCAAAATCATAGAGTGACTGGACCTTTTGAATTTCTCCTTGTTGTTCGTAACAATTAACCCTGCTGTCAAGATGGGTTTATAAATAGTGTGTCTCTTCACAGCAACCTCATCCTTGATCGCACTCAAAGTGTCATAGGGGTATCCTCTTTCTTGTAACATGTCAATCAATCTAATTATTTCACTGTCATACAAACTGTCTTCACTAATTAACCTAGATAATCTTACCATCTGTCCTTTTATAATGTTCTTTTTTTGGAAGTAGGGGTGACAACTTTCAAAGTGGAGGAAAGAATTTGAGTATGTTTTTTTACGAAAAAGGCTAGAGGCAAGTGTCTTATTCTTCCTGTCTTTCATTAACATAATGTCAAGAAATTCACATCTTTCTTTCTGTATATTGTATGTGAACTTAAGAAATGAGGTACTTTTGTTGAGAGTTTCTACAAATTCAGCAATGTCATTTTCTTTACCCCTCCAGAAAATCAAAATGTCATCCAAAAAGCGTACATATAACGCTATGTCCTTTTGAAATCTGGAAGTAGTAACAAAGTCCTTTTCCCAATCTATTAAAACCAGGTTAGCATACAATGGGGCACATTTCGCCCCCATTGCCACACCTGTAATTTGCTTGTAATAGTCCCCCTCAAAATTAACAAAGTTGTTGTTAAGGACCATTTCCAAGAGGAAATTTGCAAACCTGTTTGCAAATGTTTAAGAATAGTTTACATAAACTTTCCACACTTCACATAGTGAAACAGAACTTATTGGTGGACCTCTTGGAAATGGTCCTTAACAACAACTATCAACGGACACTACCAACGTAGTAGGGGTCTTACCATCATTTACATTTAGTAGAGGTAGGAATTTAAAAGAACTTATGGAGAGTGCTGACTCTCAGTGTTCTTTTAGACATTGTATGATGAACAAATGTCGGTTTTGTAGCACCTGTAAATACATTAACAACGGACCATACGTGATAGTACATAATTACAATAGAACCATAGCAAGTCCAGGTCATGTGAATTGTAACACCAAGATGGTGGTGTACTTAGCCACCTGCTTAACCTGTACCTCTTTTTATGTGGGTAAAACCACTAGGAAACTGAGGCTTAGAATTCTGGAACATGTTAGGGACATTAGGAACAAAAAAACTACGAATGCATTATATATGCATAGTGTGACATGTAAGGATTTTAAGAGATTTTTATTTTTTATAATTGATAGGATTCCACACAGGGACAATGGTGGCGATGAAAAAATTTTGCTTGAGGTAAAGGAGTGCTTGTGGCAGCTCAGGCTTAACGCATCTAGACCACCAGGTATTAATGAACATGTTTCGCTATCTAGCATGTTAAAATTCAGAGCGCAGTTAGTATGAGTATATAGATTTCTGTATATTCTTATTGACTTTTTATTAACAGTATTAGATATATTTATTTATCTTTGTTACTCTAGAATTTATGCAATTTATACAATTTATACAATCAATGCAATTTTCATTTATATATTAATTAGTTTTAAATTTCACATTATTTGCACTAACATGGGTAAGCGCTGGCATTTTGAATGCTTGTTAATGTGTACTGTTGATTGGTTTAAGAAGGAGGTGTGTGCGTTACGTTTTGGTATTTAAATTACTAACTACTATTGTTACACAACTCTGATGATGCCCTTAGGTTAAGGGAGAAAGCGCTAAGTTAGTTGTGTTTTTTACGTTGTTTTTTACAATAAAGACGCCAGTTTGTGCTGAATAGCTTGTGGTTATTGCTGCCATTTCCAACTGGGACGACAGCATTAGCAGAATCCTGCTTGGCTATCCTTCAAGACTTTCGAGTGACTGTGAGTTGTATATGTATACAGGAAGCTCTCATTGATGGTTAGGGTTGAGGAATGAGGAGGCATGCTGTGTATATCTGTCAGCACTCAACTGAAACACATGACTGTGGCGGTCTCTGCTTTTATCCCAGTCTAACACCAGAGGGATGCATAGGCAGTGACTGTCTTTTTTGGGAGAGTTAGGGAAGCAGGCCATATTCCCAGACTGGACCTCTGTATCTAGACAGCAAATAGCTTGTCAGTTTGTTATGAGCTACTATTTTGTCATCTTTGAATATTAAGCCTTGGCACAACTTATATCTTCCTTGAAAGAAAAAAAAAAGACTGAAATTCTTTTATTACTCATGTTTTTATTTATGGCACCATTGGATTAAAAGGTTAGAAAAAATGCTCTAAAATTCATTGCAAACCTATAACCATATGGCTTCCTGGGCCCTGGCTTTTTGAGTTATTTCATAAATGGTTATTACTGTGCAGTCTTGGTCAGGAAAGGTGTGCCGAAAGGTTGCAAGGAAAACTTAAGATGAACAGCAGCAATGAATTTTCTTCCTTAATTGTAATTTCTTTTCAAGCTAACATTGGATGAAAGTATTATGTAAAAAGAAAAAAAAATAAAATGTACTTTAGAGCATATAGACAGCATTTCACTTAAGTCCAGACCTGTACATAGAGTTGCTATAATGTATCATTGCTGTAACTAAAATGCCAGTAACTGTGAATGTCTCTATTTGAGATGGACAAATATAGTGTGGTGCATACACCTGGTGTACTGTAAGAGCATTGTAGCTACAGGTAAGTCTGTACATACTACTGCTAAAAGTTTGCAGCCTGAACTAAAAGTCTGCTTCAGAGGGGTGGCAGTGGCAGGGTTACTTTGACAGAAGTCACTAGGGCCCCAAAACTTGATATTTGCTGGGGGCCCCAAAAATGCTAACACTGACCCTGCATGTTAATGATGAGAAATTGCACAGCAGTCTCAGGTACAACTGCAAGAATTCTGTCTCATGAAAATGGAAATTTCCATATTTATTTATTTATTTATTTAATTTTTTAACCACCTTATTCAATCGTCACTTGTGACATAAGCAAAATTTCATTTATATAAGTAATCAAACCATATTAAGTTCACATTTACAAACATTATACATAACATATAGTGTTATATATCCTACGATCTAAGCAACATTACACAAATCATTAAATCCCCTCCTTCTCTTAAAACCTTATTCATTCTCCAAAACATTTTTATGCATTATTGTTCCCACAGTTTCAATTTTTTAATGTGATTTACTCCTACCCTTTTCTAAAGATCCCACTCCCTGTTATTTTATCCATGTTATAATATTCACTACTTCAAGTATAGTTGGTTTAGATTTTGATTTCCATTTTCTAGTAATTGCTTTTTGGCAGTCCCCAGAATTAAACTTAACAAGGTCTCACTATGTCTATGGGATTCAAATCCTGTATTTCATCAAAAAACGTGTCCAGTATTCCTATCAGATTGGTCTGTAGGGATTTTTTTAATGTCTGCCAACTCATTACATTCCCAAAACACATTTCCAGTTATCTCTTTCTTCCCAATCATGCCTCCAACATTTGCCATTTCCTGAGGAAAATTTCTTTGGAGTCTGCTTGAGAGATAACAGTCTATGCAGACACTTCTAGGCAAAAAGTCTAAATCTTCTAGAATTTGTTGCATATTTAGGAGCAATAGATATGTCCTCCCATTGTTTCTTTGTGAATTGCACATCTATTCTTTCTTCCCAATCTTTTATGACCTCTTCTAATTGATTCCTATAATTACTGTGCAATATTTTATATGCCCTACTGATTATTCCTTTTTCAACAACAGTTTCAGTTCTAGATTCAGTTAAAAACCCATTCAGTACAGTCTTTCATTTAGGATTCAACTATCCCTTTCTTTTTCTATACTCTAATATCAACCACTGGTAGGGAAAGCAATCACTAGACTGCAATCCTAATGTCTTCTTGGCCTCTTCCAGTTCTAGTACCTTTCCTTCCCTAACCATTTCTTCCCAATACCTTGGTTACTTTTCTAGCTTCCTTCAGTAAATTCCAGCCCCTTCTTGTCTGTTCTCTGTAGCCCTAATTACAGTCATCCCTCATCAGAATCTCCTTTCTCCATTCCTGTAAATTGATGTTTCTAATCTTCAGGTCTCTAGTGTGACTGTTTAAGAAATGATTGGTTGGGTGTTTGTGAAAGCACACTGGAAATAGGCAGCAGTGGGGCCATTGGTCAAATTGCTTATGTCATCTACTTCTGAAGGAGCTCATTTAGCTATAGATAATAATCTAAAGTACTGGTATCAGCTGATATCTGATAATAAAGTTAAAAATCTAGATTTCTTAAAACAAGAATTTGATCTAAGAGAAACTTGCTGGTTAGAGGTTCAGATCTTTAGACAACATCTCATTGATAGAATAGATCTAATGTCTATAACAGTTAAAGAATCTATTCCAAAACTGATTGATTACTTGATAATAAATTTACAGCATAAAGTTTCTGATAAAGGTAAACTTTCATATATACATAAAATTATCAGACAAGAAACGTTTTACAATGTAGATTCATACTGGAATTATTTCACCTCTATTAATGGGGACCCACCAACTCAACAAGATAAACAATATATATTGGAATCTGCTTATAGAACTACATCTTCCATTGTCTGGAGACTTTATACATGGAAATTTTTACATAGATCTTTTATACACCTTTGATGATGAATAAAATTAATAATAAAGATAATCTATGTAAGAGATGTAATGTAGAAATTAATGCTGACTGGGCTCATATGTTTTATGACTGTATGAAGTTGAAAGAATACTGGAAGTCAATTAATGAATTTTTGCAGGCTCTTTTACAGATAATTTCATTATTTCTAAGTCTCTTATATTATTCAACACACCTGTACCTCAATGTGTTAAAAAGATTAAGCTTCCCTTGTTATGGTCTATCCTAGCAGTGGCTAGGAAAATAATAACTAGAAATTGGATTTCAGATACACCTCCTTCGTTCAATGAATTTAAAAATGTTATGAATATAATGTGTCATATGGAAATAAGCACAATTAGAATGAGAACAACTAGAAAAACATCACATTTTATTGTATGGGATAATTTACAAAATTTGTTAAAAAAATTCTAATTTCAATAGCACAGTATTTTAGTTTAATTAATTGATCTGATTGTAGTGGATGTCTTTGTAAATACTTTAGTTGTTTTGTTGAATATTATAATAATACCTATTTTTAATTATTTGTATAAAATTGTTATGATATTTCTCTTATATGTTAAAACAATAAACTTGTTTTGGAAAAAAAAAAAGTAGATCTTTATCAGCTCTGCAAACTACAGGCCAGTGCCCCTTATATCAGAGTTTGCAATAATGAGGATGAAAATTCTGAGAGGGCACCTAATATAATACTTGGAGACAACAACCTACATGACTGTAGTCAACATGGATTTACTGAGAAGAATCATTCTGTGTAACTGACATACATCTATATGCCTGGGTAGTATTGGAGCTGAACAGATGCCTGTTGATATTTTAAAGGCCATATTTGTGATCCTCCAAAGTGTAGATTTGAAAGTGTGAATGTAGGGGAATGCATACTAAGTTCACACTAGTCGCATCTGTCACAATATTTCTTCTAATTTGAGTTGCAACATTATTGGGGTTAGCACACATAATTAGCAGAGCTGTGGGGAGCACAGCCCTCTCCCTAAGTAAGGAATACAGGAGGCTAAACGCTTTCAAATTCTAACATTAAGTTTCAAGATTCACTGTTTTTTTTAAACCAGATTTATTTTTCAAAGTGCCAAGATTCACAGAACTGATTCTCACACCTGTGACAGGGAGCTGCACCAAAGACAGGCAAAAATTCAATAGATGCTATATGACTACACTAAAATAAGACATTCAGCACTCTACCCCATAAAAGACCAACAGGCAAATGGTGCAGCACAGAAGGGGGAAGAACAATGACAAAGGAGCCCAGCCATGTTTCAATGTTAAGGCCCAGATGATTCTTGCTAAAGTATCACTATCCCATCGAAATACACTTGAGAGTAGTGCCCTAAATTACTCCTTTCTAGACCTATGCTTCTCTACATACATAATGCATATACTGCCATTTGCAAATAGCAACTGTATCTTTGTCTATGTAAATTCCACATAGATTAATCTGCTGCCTCTCTTACGTTGGGTCGTGGCCGAAAAGGGTCTGGTGACCAGCACACTCACCTGATTATCAGACAGTAAGAAATAAAGAAATGTATATCTCTGTGACATTGCAGAGGAGGCATTCATGGTTCGAGTCCCACCACTCCCCTTCCCATTTTATGTTTTAAATTAGTATATGAAATAATTCCTGACATATATGAATAAAATTTTACTAAAAAGCATTGAAATGGCCTATGTATCAGTGAACAAAATGTATATATATTAACAATATAAATATATTTTTTTCAGCTGCTACAAGGACAAATGGTAGAATGCTGGACAGACCAAAGACCATAGCTAGGGAGCAAAGAAAACTGCAGTTGTGAGCTTATAGCTGTTACATATTCAATGCAGCAAAGTACAAATTACTTAATCTGGTTTATACCAACAGTGGAAGGAGTTACCAACTGGGATTGTCGCACTCAAGACATACCCAGGTAAGAACATAAGAATCATGATTATGGCATATCAATGCAACATTTTCATGTAGGTCAGTGATTATGATTTCAAAACTTAGAAAGGGTGGAATCAGGAAATACAGAAAAGTCATTTCCCCGGATTCACGAATCCTCTGTGTAAGACTAAATAAGTCTTACTCGGAAACTGCAGTTGAACGGTATGATGTCAGCATGCCATGCATATTCATGAGGGCACACTGACTCCACTCCAAGTCTAACACGGACCGTGCAGAAAGGCAGGGGGCATGTCTGACTGTTGAGCAGTCCTAAGGTCCACGTCCCTGCAAGTGTCTGAATTGTGAAAAGTGAACTCACATGAGCGAGTCCGCTCAAATGTCAAAATACCCAACACTACACTCCCTCACATTGTAAACCCCCAGTAGAGTTATAAAATATAATTTTTTTTTTTTTTATAATTCCCGATATAGCTGCCCGTATTTGCGCGTGTTTGCGCGGGTGTGCCCATAGCTTAGCTGCAGTTAGCAATGTCAACATTGAAGAGCATAATAACAAATGTTTATGAAAATCAATCCAAATAGCAATAGCGTAGTAGTAGAGCCTTTGCACAAAGAGGAGGCATTCATGGTTCGAGTCCCACCACTCCCCTCTCTATTTTATGTTTTAAATTAGCATATGAAATAATTCCTGACATATATGAATACAATTTTACTAAAAAGCATTGAAATGGCCAATGTATCAGTGAACAAAATGTATATATAGAAATGTAAGAAGGATCTTGACATATAAGTGCCCGTAGCTAAGCAGCGCTTTACCCAGCGCAATCTAGTTGCCCACAGCTAAGCAGCGCTTTACCCAGCGCAATAAGTCTGCACAGAGCTATGCACCGCGCTAACCAGTGCACCATAGGGCAATGTGGAGCAACGTGGAGCAACATGGAGCAACGTAGAGCAAAGTTGCCTAAACACAGCCACACCCCCTAGCCTGTCTGGACAGTAGTAAAATAAAAAGCAATGACAAGGTTTGAACCCAGGATACTGTGCACCATAATCAAAGCACTGAACCACTAAGCCATGACAGCTTAGGAAAAGCATCCACTGTTAACATACATATACTTATAAATGGTATATTAACCATTGCTAAGCAGGTCTACAGTCAGCCGAGAATTTTCAAAAATGGCCAATCACTAAAAAGTGTAGGAAATGCAGCACATTTAAGCTCCATAGGCGGGAATAGTCACTATAACTGATTGTAGCTCTCATCTGCAGTTAGAATGTCTGGTGCTGGAGAGGGTACTCGCTTTCAAGCGCAACGCTGGGGCATCAAGGAGTCAAAATACATGGTTTAGCTCCTTGTCCATCATCATGAGTCTCGACTCCTGGAGGGCCAGTTCCAAGGGACGGAGTATAAGGTAGTGGCTTGGAACCGGTTAGCTCATGATCTCACCAGTGCCACAGGCATCCCTCAGACTAGTGAGCAGGTCAGTCACCACTATGCAGACCTGAAGAGATGGAAGCAGGACCTACTGAACCAATGGATCCAGGAGGCCCATCATATGCAAGATGCCCCACTACTGAGTAGGTAGCCATGGAACGCAGTATATAAGACATGCTAATATAGTCTATATAATGGATAGGTATGTCTCAATATCCCTTCATTTACTTCACAGCTGCAGGTGTCTGTGCTGCGAATCAGCAAGCCTACGCAGATAGGCTGCTAAGGCTGCGCCACCAGGCAGGTTAGTAATTATTCTGCATTTATTGTTATATAAAATATGTGAGAGAGCATGAAGAAAGTGTTGCAGCCCAATAATACAGCTATAAAATGCCCTGAATAATTTCTCTGCATGTACTGTTATATAAAATAAGTCAGAGAACCAGAAATAGAGTGTAGTAACCCATTAATAAAGGTAAAATAAGTCTGGAATACTATCTCTGCATGTACTGTCATATAAAATAAGTGAGCAAGCCTGAAAAAGAGTGTTGTAACCTATCAATAAAGGTATAATATGTCTTGAATAGGTCTTCCGTATGCACTGTAATATCAAATAAAGGAGAGAGCCTGTAGAAAAATGTGTAATGTAATTAATAAAGGTATAATACTTGGAGTGTGTCTGTGTCACTTACTTTGAAATGTTGTTGTACCCTTGCATTAAATAAATAGTACTGTTGTATTAAGCGCTGTCAACCCACAGTTGTGCAGTCCCATATAAAGTGGATGAAGGAAGTGCCAGTAGCTGTGAAGAATATATACAGTCCTCAACAGTCGGTAAATGGCTGGCATGCATAGGTAAATCTGGCACACGAGTAGCTTGCCAATGTGTTCCCCAGAAATGTGAGTGTACTACATGAAATGTAGGGTTCTGTAGAAATTTAACTGAAAATGTCACATGAACACATCCAGATATGTAGATACATAAATATAAATAAAAAATATAACTATGTAGCAGTAACACCTGCATCTTGGACAGTTAGTATGTAAGATATACGTCAGGTATATAATGAACTAGCCAAACCCATTACACAATCTAATGCATGTTGCCTAGTATAATAATACATGTAGGGGATATACACCTGCAGTCAATAGGAATGCAGTGTAGAGTAAAAGTACTTATAAGATGTTAATGGAGATTTCTTTTTACACCCTACTCTATGTGCATAAGCAATGAAATTCCACACCTCAATGGGTATGTCTAATCTCATAACATTTGTTGGGACATATGTCCTATTGTTCTATAAATATCTGCATTTACTTTGATGGATGTGTCCTGTTCAAACACCACAATCTTGGTGGCCTGCTGCCACCAATCATCCCTCCATGCTGTTGTAATGTCCACTGTCGGTCAATATATGCATGTGTTATGCTTGCTGTTCAATTGTTGGAACCCTGGTGTGTTGGGTTAATGGGAATATTACTGCATGCTGTTACAACTAATTAGGAATGCTGCTATCTATGTTGTAATTAAACACACCTAATCACAGAACGTATGGGAAGGCCGGTCCCAGTGGACCCACCTGTCCCTCCTCAGCTGGCAATTGCACCTGGCACCAGCAGGTCTGGTGCCCAGCCCGGGCTACCCTCCTCCATTGGTCCTGTGCCACCTTCGGGTGGAAGCGCTGCAGGGGATGGGGCTCATCCCCCCCTGCAAGTGTGGGCAGAGAAGGGCCACCTGTCACCCTCCGAAGGGTCCAGGTTGTGGTGCATAGGGAGATCCAGTGTTTAGTCGCTGATCCTCTACGCCAGCTCGAGGTGAGAGTGGCGCGACTCATGGGTGAGCCTGCCCCTCCTACGCAGCCCCCAGCACAGCCACCCTTGGGACTGTGAAGGTGCAGTGGTGACTGCCCATGGGTGGGGATCTCAGTCCCACTGTTACCATCTGTGGGCTCATGGGCTTGCGATTTCCAAACTTCCGTCCCCGTCAATTGTGTTCACTCACCCCATGTGTCATACTCTGCCCTGCATGCATCTTGTTTGCCTTGTCTCTTTACCTCCCCAACCTACCTCCCCAAATATACCTACTTCCTCTACCTCACATTCCATTCTCACCTGAAAAAAAAAAAAAAAAAGGGCAATCTGTTCCCACAAAAAAATTACACCCCATACATAGCTGCCAGTTTTGCACACATGTCAGCTGGACATGTAAACTGACAATTAGAATTGGCAGTACAACATACTTTGTTGTCCTCACCCCTCTCTCAGGGGTTTAAGGTTTCAAATTTCACTCCAAATTTGTAACATATGCACAGCTGTTGCTGGTAAAGAAATGGGCAGCTATGGACCTTCCCTACACCCATCCTGCACATCCCGAGCTGGTTTCCCCACTGTCTTTCCCTCTTTGTGCCCACTTTTTCACCACTTTCCTATCTCCCCATTTTTTTTCTTTCAAAGAAATTAGCGCGGGGGTTAGCGGGAGTAAGCACTTTTAAGCAGTAGTTAGCGGGTTTGAGCGAGTGTGCGCATGTGTGCGCTAAGCTTAGCATCACTAAGCATCTCGCAAACTCGCGCAAACCTGCTTACAACTGCTTTAAAGTGCCTTAATCACTCTGTATTTCAGGGCCCTTGTTCTGCTCAGCAGCAAAATAAAATACATCTGTCAGTTTCGAACCCCAGACCTTGAATACACTTGACTGCATGAAGTGCCACTAAGCCACAGCAGATATACAACAACTTGGTGCTGAAATAAATATATCATGCAAAACAATGAGTGAATGTAAAGGAAAAATAGGAAGGCCATAACACAAAGCTTGTTCTGTGGATCTTTACCAGCAATTGTTGTGGAATTGCATTACATGACTATGATAAGAGAAGCAGCCATTCTAGCAGCAAATAATGTTAATGAAGCACTTTATAACCCCCACACAGTATCATAGCAGGACAAACACTGGTATATCTGATTAGGGCAGAGGCCATACTTCCTGATTGTGAAACATATTTTAGCTGTGTCCCTCTGAATCCCTCTGAAAAGTACTGACGTTAGTCAGAGAGGTGGTGTATTACACAATGAATAATCACAATATTAACAGTAGACACCACTTTCATAAAAGGAGTACTAATCCATATGCACTGCTTCACTCAAGTCTACACTTACTGTCTCTATTAGTCGGAAGGTGTACCTCACTTTTAACTACCTATCCCTGACTCCAAGCAAATATGTATCTGAGTGTTTCATAGGCCTGGCAGAGGCACAAACACACAGGCATATCAGCTCATCTGCTGTTACACACTCTGCAAATAGCTTTGTGAGGACTTCCACAAGCATACCCTTATGTAGGAGTACAACACAGAAATACCAAAGGATCTAGCCATGTACTGGTAGCAACTGACTGTAACAATGCCATTGTACTAGTGCTGAAAACACCTGTGAGTTGCAGAGACAAAGACTAACAGGCTAACATCTGGCTACCATCTGGATAGGTTCACAGTTGGGAACTATGCAGACAGACCACCTGCCTTGATAAACTAACCAGTGCACACCAATCCATTAAGTCCAGTAAGATAACACTCACACAATAAGACATAATGTTGTCTGTATGTCTGCACCCCCCCCCCCCCATATTTTAAATATACATGTGTTTAGGGATAACCAATGATGTAGGTAGGCATACTCAGTAGAGGAATTATCCAGTTTACCTGAGACTCCTGTGCGAATGGCAACAATAAAAGTACACAAACCCTTCAGAAGTGAGTACATCAATATGCACAGTATAACAGTCCATAAACAGTTCATGTGTCAAAAGAATACTTCTCAATAACTACTTTTGTATGGCAGTTAATTATATAAGTAGAAAAGAAACTACATACTCACATATAGCTTGTATAAGCATTTGTAGGGGTGAGTTAAACTCTACACTGATAGCTCTGTACTGGAAGTGGCAACAGTCAGGTCTGAGTACAACATGTACACCACTGTCTACACCTCTAGCTTCAGATATAAGAAGTATACCAACCTTCTGACTCAAACAACAGTGTCCACAGCAAACAAGCATGGGCCCCACTCTGGAAATCTGAAAGGGCTACGCCTACAAACCTTAGCAATTTATAGCATTGGGTTGCTATGACAGTGAGTACTGCAATTACCACACAGCAGGCTGTATACATTTACCAAATGCTGGGCACCAATTGGTGCAGAGGTCATCACATGCACATGCGCAGATACCTATAAAAGCAGACTGTACTTGCTATCCCCACATGTAATCAATACATTGCATGTGATAAAGCATCACTGAACTTGGGGATGAGTAAAAACTAGTTATTGTTTAATAACACAAAAGTTTAATTAAGTAAAGAGACTTGAGTGAATCAGCAACCAAATATATTAATTAAGTAAAAAAAACTTAATTAATAAGCAAAAGGAATTAAGTAAAAGCAATCTTTACTTAAGTAACAACAAAAAAAAAATTGTCAAAACATACACAGATGGACCTGAAAGTGACAAACAGGTATGTAACAGATATGTGATTACCAGCAAGTAGTAGATGTTTATGAAGAGTACTTGTAAATACTTTAAAACATGCATATGTGGCAGCAGTAGGCATGTATGCACTGATGCCATGCATGACTACTGCCATGGACAAATTAATGTGTAGCTGTGTGCAGTGGGACATAACTGTGACATATGTAGCTCAGCATTTAATGTCAAACATCCGATCATGTCATCTATGTTCTGTACAGTACTGTTTATAATGGCTGTCTGGGGCAGTAGGGAGTAGTGCAAACAGCTATATAAACCTGGATATGACAGAGTAACACATGCATGATAGTCATATAATGTGTAGCTTAGCATTGGCAACTGCTGTACCAGGCTAGTATAGTAATTTAGCATTAGCAGCTATAAATACTCCCTGTAATATTACTGTTATGCACACATGTGACAACTGTTCATGTTGTAGCAAGGCCCAACAGGTCATCCGTGAGGTCTACGGACGTACAACAGTGTGTACCTTGTGGGTGTATGGCACACACATATGTAGAGATATTTATGTGTCAGATATATTAGCATCTTAACATGTGCATAGAGCAAGGTACATGCTGCAACTGTTTGTGAAGGGTGGACATATATATGTTGGTGAAGGTTGTTATGTGCATATTTTCATGTAGGTTGTAGTGTGTGGCAAACAAGACAGCATACAGTGCTGGTATATGACATGTGGTGTTTAAATGCTGTGGGTATGATTTGCTAAGTTTATAGTCTTCCAGACAGGGAGTCCTGCTAAAGATACATGGCCTGAGAATACCCTCAATGCATTCTGCACAAGACTGTGCAAAAGTATTACATAACTGTATCTCTCTCAACCCTTGCATAATTGATATTCCCACCATGAAAGGTGGACTGTATATATGCCTACATGTAAATCTGTATGTACACCAATGGATGTTTATATGTATGCTCAAGCTCAATGTTGTAAATGTATTGCCATCCCTTTTGTTAAAAACCCTGTGCCCATGAACTACCACATAGGTGGTAGTCTACTCAACACCAAAAGTGTGATAAGAGACCAGGGGACACAGGTGGACATTAGTGTCCCTTTTGATAATCACAGTGCCACACTAGTCATGTAAACTGTGTACAGTCCACATGTCATCACAAAAGGTATGTCATCCATGGAATGAGAGGTCAGTGTTCCACTCTACTCATCAGTCATAAAACCCATCATAGAGTACAATGGGCCTTTTGGTATGTACCTCAGAAGACATCTACAGCAACTGTAGACGCCAGGCACAAACACCACAAAAAGTATTACCAGACTCAAACAGATGCCCTATGCCGACTGTCTTCCAAAACCACAGCTACACTATGTCGCATACCGCCCACCCAGAGCCAACCTCTGCCTAACATACGAAGCTATGCCAAACCCACAGGTGTTGGACATGCTCCATGTAAACAGATCAAAATCCCTACAAGCTACACACTGTACTGATCTAAACCTTGTAACGTCAAAAAGCAGAACATGCTGGAGTGGTACATTCTCATCTCAGACACATACCATACTCTGGAACTAACTACCTATCAATAGCAAAGAAAGGTCCTCATTAGCAGTCATCAGGAATAATCATGATGAATGAATGTGAGATAGGAAATACAACCCGGGAATCACCTCTGTGGCTCTGCATGACAGGGGCACATGAACTTAAATTACATGGGTGTTGAAGGGCAGGGTACCGTATGGCTAGGCTTCTATAGGCCCTACGCCTAATAGCCTATGAGCTACCTATGACCTGATACACACACGCATGTACATGTTGCATTAATTGCTATGCGAGGTTGACTGAGTGTGATGGTGAATGTGTAGGTGAATGTGTCAACGTTGTGTATATGTGTGATAGCCTAGTGGGAAACTGTTTATATCATGGTATGTAGTGTTCTAGCTCTGATCCCCGCAAAAGATATGTATGCTATTGCTAGGCAGCAAAAGCAGTATGGTATACAGTGTGACATAGTCCCATGGTGTTGACTGGAGTGTGCCATTGTAGGCTAAAGCAGTACATGTATGCTCATTGATTGTTAACACTAGTGAATACAAATCCCGTATGAACTGTAGTACTACCTGAAGCTGTAGGCTTAAACAGCACAGTATGGTGTATATCCACATTGCTTGGAAACACTGTTTTGTTTGTTACCTGTAGTCCTCACACATTAAATACCTCAGGCATAAGGTTTTGTAAGTGCTGACATACAGTACTGTATGGTACGCAGGTAAAGCTCATATGGGTTGCCATACCTTTGTATCTTGTAGGGATGTCTGATGTGTGTGTGGGTATGCTTGTAACATGGCCTCAGTCGTATATGTGTGTTACAGGATATAAGTGCATATCTAGCAATGTGTATAGTGTAGTACAGCAGTATGCCACCTATATTGATGAATGTGCACATATGTTACTTAGGGGTTTGCTATCAACAAGTAGTGTGGTGGACTGGTAGTACTGTAACTGTACTTTACAATCATTTCAATGGATAACATATTTCTGTATGCATTAGCTTCATATATACCTCCTGTGGCTAGGTGGTGCATTGTGTCACATTCAGTGTGCCATGTGCTGTTGTATAGTCTTACGTACTGGTTTCACTTTGTTGCTGTGCAGAACATGGTTTAATATATAGAACGTGCCAGGCACTGTCAGGCAGTTGTGGGCTGAGCACTGATGTGTGGTATTAAAAGTGTGTATCTACTGACAGCCAATAGGTTGCTATATATGGCATTTCATTGATATCTGTACTTTAGAATGTTAAGTGTGCCACAAGACTTGCTCACAATAATTGTTTTATTTTCTTCCAGGGACATGTCTCATCATCGCAACCCTGCGTATTCCCCTGAAGAGGAGGAAATAATTATATCCACCCTATTACAACATCACACCCTGCTGTTCTCCAGAACAAGCCAGGACCAGCAAGAGCGCACTGCACTGTGGCAAGATGTTGTCCGTTGGGTTAATGACGTAGGCATGCATAACCAGACTTATGAGCAGGTACGCCATCACTGCAGTGATTTAATCAGAAATGTCCGGCAGCATGCCTCTGATGTCCGCAGACAACAGCTTGCCACAGGAGGTGGTGCAGCATCACATCCGCCCCTCACCAAAGTGGAAGAGCTGCTCCTCAGTAAGGTGGCTCCTGGCCAACCACTACAACAAACATGTGTCATCATGGAGGCCGAGTCACCCAGCAAGTTGACTCGGAGTGTGCATGTAACATGCCATATCTGTAGACTACTGTTAGCTCAATTGTTAGATCATGCATATGTCAGATGTGTGCTGTGTATTTGGAAGATGTGGAGCCTGGTGTTGTGCAATACTGATAATTTGGACCATGATCTGTATGCCTGTGACTGTCAACCATTGTACTACTGTAAAATTGCAAACTCACAGCAGCAATGCCACAGTTGTTGACACTGACAAGCTGTCTCATATCCTTGTAGGTCCCTCTGGTGTGACAGCAAGACAGCAGACCCATGCTGGTGAGTGTTCTACATTTCATATGGCAAATAACATGTGCATGTCACAGGTGGGTTTTAGGCCATATACACATGTACAACACCTAAACATAATGCATGCTCTGCAAGTTTTCAGTGGGACTATGCACATCCCAGTAACATGAGTGGCTTATCTCAAACACATGCTATACACAGAGCATCCCAAACACCTGGGGTACACTGTAGTGGACATTGTATAGGCAGAGTCAATACACATGCACACAACATACACCACCTTGTCATACGCAGTACATGCTAATATGATACACATGGCGTATGTAGACACCTGCTGTAAGGTCAGACTCCAGTATCCCAAATGTCATCCACACAGCACACATACTATACCTGAGGGGTAGAGGCCTATCATGGGGCAGTGCAAAACTCTTCCACAAACAAGACATTCATGTTAGGCAATGCTCCCTATTGAACACCTGACATACCCATGTAACAACTGCCTGTGAAATGGTTAATGTAGCCACAGTGCTGCAGTTCAGGTATAGCAAGATAGTTGCCAGTGTGGCACACATTAGTGGCCTTGAGTGACCACATGATGCTGCCTGATGATGGTTCATGGTACTACATTACATCCAGTTACAGTAACTACAGTACAACATATAGCATTCATTGCTATACACCTGACAGTTGTGTGCATCCAGCCATGGTATGTATACCTGTGAGTGATGGTGCACAGGACTTTGAAAAGCATTTAATACTTGCACAGCAATGTTGTGTCCATGTACACATTGTGTTCCAGGGTGAGGCCAATCATTGAACAACACACATGCATCACACACATGTATACTGTTTGATAGGACTCTTTGGCTTGTGATACTGTACTCCACCATTAACCACTAATGGGTATGTTCTGGATTGCTGCTGGTGTGTGTGTGTGTGTGTGTGTGTGTGTGTGTGTGTGTGTGTGTGTGTGTGTGCGTACGTGCGTGTGTGTGTGTGTGTGTGTGTGTGTGTGTGTGTGTGTGTGTGTGTGTGTGTGTGTGTGTGTGTGTGTGTGTGTCTACTTTAGTGAGTAGTGTATTTGTGTTCATGTGTGCATGTGTTCATGTGTGCATGTGTGCATGTGTTCATGTGTGCATGTGTGCATGTGTTCATGTATGCATGTGTGCATATGTGCATGCGTTCATGTGTGCATGTGTATGTGTTCATGTGTGCTTGTGTGCATGTGTGCATGTGTGCTAACATCATGTACAGATTGTAAAGTGTGTTTCCTGTCTCCCTCTCACAAGTGCTGAGGTTGTGTTAGTTGAGTGCAGCAGGGAACCTGAAGACACTGCCACAAATAGTGGAGATGATGAAACATGTGTTGTGGCACAGGCAGGTTTGACAGGGTCTGTCGTTGGTCCACCAATCGACAGTACACAGCTTTCCACACCATCTATGTGCACATTCATACTGCCAATACATCCCTCATCACCAATGGTCTTAGCTGAGGGACAGCATACAGTAGGCATTGCCCAGGGTAGTGTGGTATCTATGGCACATGCATCCCCTCACAGCAGCCATACCCAGATTCCTGGAATGGTACCACATAGGCAGATGTCCAGGGGTTCTCGTGGGAGCACCGATGGTCGTAATGCCCCTGGCAGACATGCCCCCACAGGTCTTACAACCTCAGGTATGTTCTGGGCTGTAATGCAGGCACAGGCACGTATGGAACAGTACACCAGACAGGGACTGAGGGTGCAGAGGGCCCATAACACCGCTATCAATGACAGTATCCGTGACCTTGCCGGTGCAGTGCGTCACTACACCAAGGTCATTGATAGATGTTGGGGGAAGATATTAGATGTCCTCCACAATGTTATGTCCATGTGCCAGGACAGTGCAGGACGGCTGAGACGTCGACGTGGATGTATACCAGCAACATCATCGGCTGGCAGTCGTTGCAGACATCACACAAGTCACAGCCGCTCCCATAGTGGCAGTACCAGCCCCAGCAATGTTGGAGCAGGGCTGTCAATAGACCATCATAGAAGACCACGTGCACGTGGCTCTGGCCAGTGCCAGCAGGAACATGGGTCCAGTCGACATCCTTCTGCCTCTGATGATAGTACCCAGTCTGGCTTAGTACCCGATACTGTCCGCTGCACCCCTGCCAGGCACAGGTACTGTGTCCATGGCCAAAGATGGTGATCTGTACAGCCTGGCAGGTACAGTCTGTGGCTGTCCCACAACCTCCCATATATGGCAGCCATATGGTGGAACTGTGTGCATGCAGACACACACACACACATAATCCAAACACCTAGGGCTAACACACACACACACACACACACACACACACACACACACACACACACACACACACACACATTACATCAACATTGACCCATGCTGTACTGTTATCCCTCACACACACACACACACACACACACACACACACACACACACATGTCGATTGGATGGGTCAATGTCGGGCTCTGGCAAACCAACAACACACCCTGTGCATATGTTGAAATTGTGCCACCTCCTGTCATCTGTAACATTGATGCAGGAACAGGCTAACATGGTGCTGATGCACAGGGTGACTTTATAGCAGTGTAGCAATGTTAGCATGTTGTCAACAGTACAGTGTAATTATATCCCTGTAGGTATATCTGAGTAGGCATGATGCATTAATGCTATGATTATCAATGTAGTATTATTTACAACAGTGTTAATTCCAAAAATGTATTGTCCGCCCATGTGCCACTTGGCTGACGTGTGTAGTTTTGACAGCATGTGTTGGTGAGTGGACAGTACGTGTGTGATGTGTGCAGTACAGATTTGCAGGTGTACATTTGTCAACATGGTGGAGGTGCACTGTCTGCATGTATGTGCATAGTGGACACATGGAAAGGGTGACATGCCCTGTATTACACAGTGTCAAGACTTCATTGTTTCTATTGGTGGCCAGTATGCATTTTAATACACATATGTTTTAACCTGGGTACACATGTGTGTATGACATGGTTTGACACTATGCTGTGGGTGATACTGTTACTATCTTTCATTGGTTTGCATTCTGGTAGTATACACAACCTCAATAGCCTGACTATAACCAGTCGTTAGATGTTGTCTTGACAACTGACACACAGATGTAGGAAACTCAGTAGCATTTGGATCCATCTGGTACTATACTATACCAGTAACCAGTGTTATTGACCACCACCCATACCTGGGACCACTCCTGTTTGGCATATAGCCCTCTTAGGTACAAGCAAACACACTAGGGATATGTCCATCCACATCTGGAAATGCATACAGTGGCCTACAATGCATTCTCCGGATGAGACACTTATCCTCCACAAGGGTATCATACAGACAGATACCTGTTGTCCAACCCATGCTGTAAAGCTGTAAGCCAAATATAGCATAGTCATCCACATTTATTAAACATAATATCCCCACAGTACCACATAGGTAGTAGCCCCAAACATGTAGAATGGGTACCGATGTGGTACATACAACCAAGTGTTATGTCATCTGTCCTTTGGTATTCACATTTCCATAGGTATTCTGAAGTCCCTCTGTGTATCACATAGCCAATAAGGGGTCTGTAAGCATATCCACAAAGTTGTTGTACACCTATAATGAATGTCCATTATTGACATACTTTGTTGTGTTTGAACATGTCTGAAATATACCCAAGGCATGAACCCTCACTCACACTATTCTATAGAAACTGTAATGAGTGCGTGTGACACAGATGACCTAGGCCACTGATCACTACAGTGGCTGGCCTTGTCACAAACATACATATGTGACCGAAGGTCTGAGAAGCAGCAGCGCAATCTGTCATAGGTAACAGATGTATTCATGTAGAAAGCAGGCTTCACACCTATGAAATAATTGAGGTCACATGTACATATATGTATTTGCCACACAGATACCTGAAGTGTGCAATGCACATACTGTTCTTATACAGTAGTAAAAGCTAAACCCACAACACATTGACCAACAGTATCATACACACACCCTCAGCAATTGCAGGATTCAAACCCCTATCTAACTATGTTATGATACTAGACAGATACACAGTAACATGACGTGCTACATGCTTTACTGGGAGTCTTTATTTCCACTGCTATATTTGTAGGATGCTGACATCATCAGACTTGCCAAACAGGAATATAACACTTTTAAGGTGTTTGCTTAGTCTTCCAAAAGGGAAATAATCTCAAAGGAAATCACACAGAAACATACACACCCCCCCAACACACACACACACACACACACACACACACACACACACACACACAGCAATTGCAGGATTCAAACCCCTACCTAACTATGTTATGATACTAGAGAGAGATACGCATTAACACAAGGTGCTATATGCTTTACTGGGAGTTTTTATTTCCACTGCTATATTTGTAGGATGCTGACATCATCAGACTTGCCAAACAGGAATATAATACTTTTAAGGTGTTTGCCTAGTCTCCCAAAAGGGCAATACTCTCAAAGGAAATCACACAAAAACATACACACCCCCACACACACACTCAGCAATTGTAGGATTTAAACCCCTACTTAACTATGTTATGATACTAGAGAGATATGCATTAACACGCCGCTCTATGTGCTTTGCTGGGAGTTTTCATTTCCACTGCTATATTTGTAGGATGCTGACATCATCAGACTTGCCAAACAGGAATATAACACTTTTAAGGTGTTTGCCTAGTCTCCAAAAATGGCAATACTCTCAAAGAAAACCACATGGATACATACACCCACACACTCAGCAAAAGCAGGATTCAAACCCCTACCTAACTATGTTATAATACTGAAGAGATATGCATTAACACAACACACTATATGCTTTATTGGGAGCTTTCATTTCCACTGCTATATTTCTAGGATGCTGACATCATCAGACTATACATGGTAATGTTTGTGCACTTAGTTTTATTTAACCCCAGGACTGAGACATGGGGGATAGCAGGTGTTACCAGCTTGAACAGGACTCCACATTTCTTACCTTGTGTGATCTATCTGTGGCCCAGTTGCCAATCCATCCGATGACAATACATATTTATGCACAGGTTGTTGATTTTGTGGATACGACATGTCTGGGATGTTGGAAAAAGCCTATTCAAAGTGTATGTGGGACGTGTGTAGCTCATTTCATTGATGTATGTCCTGGGTGGCTGCCTTGCAAACAGTCTAGCAGGTTTGGGAAACAGGATCTGCCCATGAACAGTCCAAAGTTGGTAGGGTTGTGTGTTTATAGGCTTCCCAATAGCTCTGTTCTGACTTCACTCATGATGGACTCCATGGCCTTGCAGATCAGACTTCATCGGCTTATAAGACTATAGTTCCCATGGTCTGTTGTGCACCAACACTTGTGTAGTGTGCCATATGTTGCTGTAACCTATTCAACAGTTTCATATCATGTAGAGAGGGTGAGGCTCAACAGACTGTTCAGGTACAGGGTCTGTTTGTTCTGCAGTTCACTTATAACACATATAGGGGCACAATGTAATCCAATTGATGCCATGTTTTCAGCTTTGGAAGGAGCTGTTTACCCATTCTACATGTGATATCTCCTGGTATGATGATAGGGATTTTTGTCAGTGGGAGGTGGGTATGTATGTATGGGCCTGTCTGACAGGATGTTGGCATTGTCAGTCATTTACAGTTGGCCCTGACTCAGGACATATATGAGTGTACATTGCTATTTATGACATAGCTGAAGGAAGTGTCATGGTTCTGTATGGACTCCTTCGCAGATAATCTTTCCATGACCTGGACTGGATAGTGTTTGGAGTGCACATTGTTTATTGATGATACTGATTTTGGGGGGGGTTTTCTTTGCTTTTCAAATTTTTATGAACAACCTAAGTATCTGTAGCACATATTTGATTATGACAGGGTTCCAATATATTATATATGTGTCTGTTGTCATATCACTGTGTGCATAAGTCAGGATTGGTGAATTGTGAGAGGTTCCTGGGTTAACACATGCAACTGCCAGATATGTGTGGCCCACTGCTGTACTCAGACATGGCCTACATGTGTGAGCATGCCCAGTGTGACCTTTCAGTATGTTGCTGTGTGAAGTCCACTACATTTGTTGACATGTGTGAACATGCCCAATATTAACATTTATACTATATGTGTGTTGTAAATCGAGTTGTATTTTTACTGCAGGGCTCACCTGTGTGTCATAACTCTACAGGGATTATGCTGTGCCTGCGGGGTTTCCATGAGACACTTTGTATAGACTTATCAACATTTATTCATAGAGGCTGACCAGTGAAATACTGTAATGGTTTAGTGGTTCAGTACTGAAACTATAGTGCATAGTATCCTGGGTTCGAGGACTGTCATTGTTTCATATTTTCATACTGGGCAGACCAGACTGTGTAAGGAACAGTAAAGCAAATATGACCATGTTTACCTCCTTTTGCTCAACTATGCCCAACTTTGAACAGACTTGCCCAACATTGCTCAACATTAACCAACATTGCTGAACATTGCTCAACATTGCCCAAAGTTGTGCTACTTAGTTTGTGCAATTTTGTTTACATATACTAAATAGTGGTAAAAGCTGTTTAGCACTGCTTTATATTGCTTAAAACATGGCAATCATGCCTCAGGTGGTGCTGCAGGGCTGCCTCTGTCGGATGCACATAGTACACTCCCTATACATGTTTGAAAACAGGTAGTGTCAAGTTAGGCATCCCTTTTACTATATGTGTGAGTCAGAGAGAGGAATCATTTCCAGGGTTCGTACTGAGCCAGTGTATATGCTATGCTTTGCCTCTTTGCCAAGGCCAAAGCATACTGGGCACGCCACCTTCTGCCTACTGGGGCAGGCTCAGGTTGTTCCTCCCCCGAGTCACGCTCTGCCTGTGATGGCCTTGGCAATGGTGGGGGGCTGTATGGCCCGGCCCTATGCTGCTCCTGCTGCAGCTGTTTTCACAGGATCATATTATGTAGCATAGCACATACCATGACTATTTGGGTACATGTAGTTGGTGAGTACTGCAAGGCTTCACCAGATGTGTCCAGGCACCAGAACCGTGACTTGAGCAGCCCAAACACATGCTCGATTACATTTCGTCTTTGTGCGTGTGCCTCATTATGGTGTTCCTGTTCAGGTGTGTGTGCCTTTCTGATGGGTGTCATCAGCCACGGCTCCAGTGCATATCCAGCATCCCCCACTAGGTGACCATGAGGGATGTCCCCATTGGCAAATGTCTGGCACAGCTGTGTCAGATGCCAGATATGGGAATCATGGTAGCTTCCAGGGCAGCCAGCACACACATTCATTATTATGCCCTGGGCATCACACATGACCTGGCAGTTGATGGAGGGGAAACCCTTGCGGTTAAAATAGACCCTACCCCGCTCACCAGCTGGTGCTTTGATGCATATGTGCGTGCAGTCTATTGCACCCACTACCTCAGGGTATTCCGCTATTTTCTGGAAAAGACGCATATTGCTGGCCAATACCTCATGGGAATTGGGGAAATATACATGATCACCGACATGTGCTGACATGGCATTCAGGAACTGGTGCAGTACCCTGGATGCTGATGCCTGTGAAATCCCCATCATATCACCAGTTGGTCTCTGGAAGGTACCTGTTGCTAATATTCTTAGGCCAACACATACCTTGGTTTCTGTGTGTGAGGCGTGGCCTGCACAGCTCAACAATTTGCTGCATGAGCTTTCTGTCCACTCTATAGTGCTCCACTATCTTCAGCTCATGTAGCCCCTGGTAGGTTACCCTGGGCCTGTACACTCTTCTCCATCTCCTCACTGTGGGTTGCTCAGCAGCATTTGCATTGTCACCACCCTCAGCATGTTGCATATGTCGCCTTATAACAGCAATGGCAGCCCCTAACATTTCTTTGTCTCAGTAAAGCTTTTTCAGTTTTCACTTCTATTAGCTTACTGCAGTGTTGCAGTGTCTGAGAAAAACATAGTGGAAAGTTGTTTGCAGAGTTTTAAGTGCTGGGCTGGGCTGGGTTAGTGTATTGCCTGTGTAATTGGCTGATTATGATTGTTTTCACCTGCTAGCTCTGCTAGTTCTCCTTGGTTAACTTCCTACTGTTCGTTGTGCTTCCTTTTCCCTTTCTGTTTCCACAGGGGGCAGTGCTGCACACACAAGCTCACACACATGCACACATGCTTACACAGCCTCACATTTGTTGACTCTGGCTTAAACGCGCACACACACAGGTGCAAACGCACTTACACAGGTTTCAACAACCTTACATTTGCTTACTCCAGCTTAAACGTGCGCACACAGGTGCACACGCACACACACAGTCTTACTCGGTTTTACAGGTGCGCACACGCACATACACATTGCAGGCACTTCTACAAGAAACTTTAGTGTTATCCACGGCATACACCTTCAATTTCTTGCCTTTAGCTAGGATACTTGTCGACACACCTCTTCCAGTGATGGGTAACTGACAGCAAACACATGCCACTCTGCTCCAATGAGCTTACATTCTTTCATACATACCCCCCTCATGATGTCACCTATCTTCTACTCTGATACTCCCCTTATATTACTCTTACACTCCACTGACTTTGCTCATATGCCAAGTGAAATTGGGATTCACTATCCTTACCCTCATTTGCATAGGATTGCCTACAAATGCTTGGTTACATCTCTTAGACTGAGCTTCCCCCCTTAGAAATCTCTACTCAGTAGCCATGTTGTCTTCAGCTTGCCATTCACTTGCATGGCAGATGTATATTTGTAATAAAATGCCTATTTTTGGCTTTTATTTATTTTTTTGGGGGGTTTTAGTGCATAGCACTTTTGCGCGATGCTGCGCTACGCTTAAAATTTGGGGATCGAGGTAAAAAAAAATTATTTTTTTTTATTTTGCAATGGGAAGGATTGCCAAGGCCATATATTTGGCCATTGGCATGCTTCCTCAACTGATTGTATCATTTATTTGGAGCTGTCATGGCTCCGTTTTGCTATTTGCAGAACGGTACTCAGTTGACAACGGAGTACATTTCTGCAAATAGCACTACTCTTACTCGGACAGGTTAGGGTTTCCTGAATCGCAGATTTACCTCATTTGCATAACTTTCAGCAGCAAGTGAGATAATTTGCATAACCTAGCCCTGTCCGTGTAAGAGTCGTTTTAAGAGCTCTCTTGCACGCCCCTGCCGGCTGTTCCTGGATCGCTCAGCAGACATGTTAGCTGCATGGAGTCTTACTCTACTCTTAGACTCCGTGCATGAATCCTGCCCATTATTTTTCTAAGTTATGATTAAATAGTGAGATAATAGAAGAAGCATAAAGCAAGAAGGATCTGAGACAGTGGCCTTCTACCATGGTTTGCATGGATGAATTCGTAGCATGTTAGATTAAGTTAAAAAAAATAAAGGTGTTTGCAGCATATTGAAAAAACAAAATGAAAATCAGCCAAAACATTGCATTCTGCTTTATACAGTTAAGTCATACTGTACTTAGAGCAGCTGAAAGAAGGATTTGTAAAGCAAGCAAAATAAAATCACGTTATCCAGGGAGAAGCCAAGCAATACAGAAAAAAGTCAAAAAGCACTTTCCCCATAGTGATCAAATGCAGCCAGATAGATTATAACACGCTGCTTGCGGGCTTTCACTGTAGCACCATTTCGAAGTCTGCCTCTGAAATGAAACCAGATATTAAAGACTAATATGTATGTACAAAATGTGAGCCAATGGAAGCATAAACTGCATGTCAGTCTATCTGTCTGCAGTGCATCTTAAGAAAAGTGATGCTGTCAGACACCATGAAGCCTATTATTTTAAAAGACAGCTGGATGCAAAGTATTGTTTCTTACTATCAGTAGATATGCATACTTTGTTCCATGGTTACTGATTTTATTCTTCTAAATCTTATCAAAAATAAGAAAGGATGTTTATCTTAACCTATTTATCAACATCTCTGCAACAATTAGTTCTACAAGCCATATAATGCACCTGTCTGACACTTCTTTTAAGCAAGTAGAACCATTTGCATTGAAAGACTTCATTGAGTGTCTCCTTTGACAAATAGATATTAAGAGTTAGGTTTACTAAAAGGTAGCAGAATGACAATTTCACTTTTTAGTGTTACTCTGGTAGAGTATCAGTGACAGAGTGGTAACAAATATTATAAAATGTAAAGCCATGAAATACATCCTGAGTGACAGAGTGGTAACAAATATTATAAAATGTACAGCCATGAAATACATTCCGAGTGACACCAAAGATTACACAATGGTAAAATAACACATAAGGTGAACCCAAATAATTTAAGTTAAGGTGATGATGTCACTTCTAAAGCCATGCCAGGCATCAGTTAATAGATGGCATTTGTAAGTCTTTTGGTCATGGGGCAGAAAATGGGATATTGAGTGGAAATCATGGGGGGGTAGATGTAGACAAATTCTGTGAGAACAGGAATTATGAGGCACTATTTGAAATGGGGAGGAACTTTTCCTGTAAGAGGAGATAGGTGTGTGCTTGGGGTTTTGCAAGAGGTTTGGGACACATTTTTAATAATGTGGGAGGTACACTTTTGTGATTTCGGTTATATTTGCTGTTCATGTGTTCTACAATTTTCCAAATGAACTAAATGACAACTTAGAATAGAAGCACTAAAAATGAACTGGGCAGCAGGGAAAATAATAACATTTTATTGAGCGCTTTCATCACCAATTATTAATGACTTCTTCAGAATTGAAGAAGTCATTAATAATTTGTGATGAAAGCGCTCAATAAAATTTTATTATTTTCCCTGCTGCCCAGTTTGTTTTTAGTACTTTTCTTCTACAATTTTCTAAACTGATATGGGGAGATCTCTCTATGGTACAAAAATGGAGTATATGAGGGAGTATAGAGGGAATTTGTTCTTGAATAGGACTGGAAGGCTGAATCTTGAATAGATGTGAATGCAAAGCTGCTGCTAAGTTATTAGGGGAAAGTTGCTACCTAAACACCTGCATCAATTTTATATTACAAAAATCAAAATACACACAATAGTCTTATTTGATTTAAAATTTCAGTACATCTCAAAATAAGCACTTATTAAAAAAAACAACCGGAGCATTCATTTCACATACCAATGTACTATAATTTTTCTTGTCAATACTGTAAAATCTGTTTAACTAAAGAAATGTTGTTAGAGAGGTAAGAGGTGATTACAAGTACTGTTGTGTTGAACATAAAGAGACATGGCAGATATGATTAAAAATGAAGAAACTAGCATTACATCTGGTTTCGGGTTCATGTTACAAAGCATACCATTTCTTTAATATTAAAGATAAACACATTGTATATGTACTGAGAAAGAATGTGAATATTTACGATATTACAGCACTATCACTTATTTGCCCAGCAATGATCCATTTTAATTGCACTTATCTATCTTTTCCCAGTTTTTTATTTGAAGTTCTAATCATTTGCATACTACACCGCTGAGAAGCTCAAAGTGAAGCAATATAATTTTACTTGTGCATACGTGCAAACCAATACAAAAAGTATTGCAAGTGATAAAGTACATTTGCATCGCTGCCATTTTTCATGTCCAAAACAAAAAAACGAATAATCACTATATGCAAAGCATGTCAGTATGTCATTATGCAAATTACTAACAAACTAAGAATGACCCACTAGCACCAGTTTGCAAGTGCTCCTCTACAGCTGGTTGAGATGAAATTCCTCGAGCTTAAGTTGACTGCAGAAAAAAAAACATTGAGAGACAGAATATCGAAAGCTGTTCTCCAAAGGAAATCATTGCTGGTGTGATTTCTAAGTGTGTGCTGGCAATGATACATTTCTTTTGGGAGATTCCTCCCGTCTTTGAATTGGTGCTACTACGGACTCAGTATATATAACTTTGAGGTGTGTGGAGTGCTTTCCCCCACCCCACACACCCCACATCAGGGGTTACAGGGGGTTGTCTTCTTTTAAACATGCTTAAAGTAAAATGTTTTGTCCTTTTTGGGGGGAGGTATTTTTGAATTGCCTGCTTTGTGGAAGTTGGTGGTTTATAGTAAAATTGTTTGCAAAGTAGAATTCTAAATATTAAGCTAAAATATGTGTGCACCAGCAATCAACATAGAAGCAAAACTGTCTTTTATAGATTACAAATATTATATAAATCAGAATCATCATCAGCCTCCTTTTTCCCATTTTCTGCATGGGGTCGGAGTATTGTGTTAACTGTTGCCATTTCTCTCAAATCAATACCACACTCCTGCTTTCTTCAACACTCATGCCTGGCTGTTGCAGATCTTTCACACAATCCATCCATCTTTTTGCTGGATGTCCTCATTTCCTCTTGCCTTCTTCCTGTCTGTCCCAAATCTTTTTCACCAGATTGTCTTCTGCTTTACTGCACACGTGTGCAAACCACTGTAATCTGTTCTCTTTGATTTTTTTTTTTTTTTTTGCAATTGGAGCTACTTTGGCTTCTGCTTTTATGTCCTCATTTCTTTGTCTGTCCTACAGTGTGCATCCTACCACCCTTCTCAGGCACTTCATTTCCATCAGCTCTAGCTTCTTCATCTGCTCTGCTTTTACTGCCAAGGTTTTTGTACCACAAATTAGTACTGTTTACACCACTGTCTTGGACATTTTACTTTTCAGCTTCTTTGTCATTCTTCTGTCATAGACTTTATCGGAGACTCTATGCCAGTTAGCTGCAGCCCCTCTGAAGAATCAGTTCCTGTATAAATCAGAACTAATGTATAATGTAAAGGGTATTAGTGTATTATTTTTCTTGATTTAAGTTGTGTGGGAAACACCAGCAGTACTTTATTATAGCTACTGAATACATTTTTCTAATTATTGAGTTTATATTTGTGTAAGGTCATCCAAAAGTTTAGTGTCTTTGGTTATGGTGATAAAGCTGGATTCTAAGAACTTGGCATGGTGTCATATGAGCTTTTTGTACAGCATGTCTTGCTGCCCAAGGCATTTGATAGCACCAGTTGTCCTAATGTATGTGCAAAAAGAATCAGAGTTTACCAGATATAAACAACATCTAGGACCATGCATACTACATCAGTCCACAAAAATTTTCTAGTCACTGCAAGCTCTGACAACAGTGTAGATTAGGGTCGGCCTTTGGTCAACTGGTGCCCTAGGCAAAAGGGCTCCACAGCACCCCCCACACCACCTGGTACCCCCATCCTGGCATACCTATATCATCCGGATTACTAGAAAAGTGCCCCTGCTAGAGCAGCACGCTAGGTGGCCACCTAGTTAGCCTATGCTTAAACCTGGCTATGGTGTAGATGACCCAAGTTCAGTTAGTGTCTCGGATGCCTGTAGGAGCTGGTAGATGAAAATGAGAGAGAGAGAGCATATGCTGCTAGCTCAGCCATCCTGGGGGAAAGGAAGCAGTTCTTGCTCACCACTTAGCTGACACCTAATGGAGGCACTAGGTATTACACCCATGGAGAATGAATCTGTGCACTTTGCCCAGAGAGGGTGAGAAGGCATAGCTTCATAGGTTAGTACTAGGCTAACTGCCCTTGCAAGCCATTTTAAGCCTAGCCAATTACCCCTTGTGAGACTCAAATGCTGCACCTTGTGTTTGTAAGGCAAACACCTTAACCATTAGGCCACCCTCCCAACCCATGTTTCTTTAAGCTGATAGTAACTGCCAAGCTTCTAAAACTGCCAAGAGGAAGAGGATTTCTGCTAAAAGAATGAATGAAGGAAGGCAACAGTCAACCCTCTGCACAAGGGTGGGCCATCTACTGATCCTGGAAACTACAGACCCATAATCACACTAGTCTTATATGTAAATCCATGAAAAAAATTATCATAGAGATGATCAATAGAGATATAGTAAACCTCTAGACACTGGACCCAACCCAGTTTAGTTTCGTCAAGGGCAGATCATGCCTACTCAACCTGATTGACTTCTTCGACAAGGTCACCAAAGCAATGGATGAGGGCAAAATTGTTCACACTTTACCTTGACCTGACCAAGGCATTTGACACAGGTCTATATTAGAACACTGACAGCTAAAAACAGCGAACACCCTTACCTCGACACAGCTTAATCGAAAGCATTAAATCTCGAACAGCGATTTTTTTTCCCCAGGGAAAAAAAAATAGCTGGGCCATTGCTGGGAATTTGCAGTTTTTTCCACTGTAGTGTGATCTCGGAGTTGGTATATTTAAGTAGGGGGTGTATGGGGGGCAAAGCCCTCCACTTTATTTTGTCTGTTTTTTTTTTTTGTTTTTTTTGTTGGCTCAGCAATTTCTTTACCTGGGAAAAATCGCTGTTCTGGCCATTTGAGATTTAGTGCTTTCAGTTAAGCTGTGTCAAGGTAAGGGTATTCTCTATTTTTAGCTGTTGATGTTCTAATATAAACCCATTTGACACAATACTCCAGTCAGGCATTGTTGACAAACTGAAGAGGTTAGGTAAAAACCCATATGTCACCCAGGGAATAGCCAACTGGCTCACAGACAGCATCCAGAAGTTAGAACTGGGGAGTCTACCTCAACAAAGAGGCCAGTCACAAGTGGAGTCCCTCAAGGATCAGTCCTTGGACCACTCCTTTTTGGGATTTACTTCTCAGACATCAAGGCCAATGTCAGTGGTCTCTGGCTGACTAAATTTGCAGATGATTGCTAATTAGGAGCTGTCATTGAATCTCACACTGACACAAATATTCTCCAGGAGGGGCTGACACAGACAAACAACTGATGTTAGAGCTATGAACTAAAACTAAATGCCAAGAAATGCATAATAGTATCCTTTGGGAAGTCATCCACCCCTGGTAACTATCATAGTGACAACATACCCCTTAGTGTTAACCCAGTAGTCAGGGACTTAGGGACACACATAGATAGTAATCTAGCCTTTGACCATCATGTGTCTACAGTGGTGAGGAAATAATTCTACATTGCACAACTTAAAAACAAAGGTATGGCATCTAAGTCCAAGGAATTCATTGTTCCACTGTATTCGGCATTCATCAGACTGATCATTGAGTACAATGTCTCCTTTGGTATGTGCCTAACCAGGCATATCCAAAAATTGGGACATCTACAGGGGTTCCTCACTGAAAGAATACAGGACATAAGTAAAATGTCCTGTGCAGACCGCCTTAAGGCCCTATTCCTGTATTCAGTCTCCTACAGGCTTTTGAGGGGAGATCTATGCCTGGCATACAGGGCATTATCAGACCCCACTCTGGTGGACCTCCTGCATATGCAGAAAACAAACAGTAGCAGAATTGCCCATTTTAAAGACTCAAACCTTGCCTGTGATATAAATAGGTCCTGCTGGAGAGATGTGTATGGAACAGGCTCTGCATCCATGTGAAGTAGAGCTCCTCCCTAACCCAATTCAAGTGCAACTTGGACCGTTGGATGGGAAATTGGAAATTCATCCCTGGTTTGCCATCTATGTCTCTAATGGACACAAGTAAATGGTTCATCTCCCAAACCTCTGCTTACACTTATCAAGGGTATCAGAACTTGTCAGAGATTTGGGATGCATGGCTAGGCTTGAAAGGCTCTTGTGGTCATTAGCCTAGTAAACACCTATGAACCTATGAACCTAAGAAAGGTAGACTACTCCACTGGACTTGGAAGGCATCCCAGTCTCTACCACCCAACTGTCACCACAGCGGGAATTAATGGGCTGATGCAGTACTCTATCAGGGGGGAATGGGACAGTGACCTCTCTTGTAGCCTGAGGACACTTCACTCTCACCCCCTGATGGAATGAATGGGCAGTCTGGGACAAGACAGGTTAAGTAGGAGATAAAAATGACTCCAATCATACTACATAGCTGACTGAATACAGTGCCAAACCTTAAGGTGACATCAGTGGAGCAAGTGATTCTACACTATGCAATACAATGATTAGCCATGCATCTTTACTATTTACTTTTAGAGAGGCCTGAATTCCTAAAAATGTTTCTGATCAGTGTGGGGAATAGAGAAGTCAGGTGATACAGCCCACATACTGTGAAGTTCAGTCAGGACAACGATTAGGCACCACAGTTAGGTGAAGCATTATTACAAATGATTAGGAGTGCAAACATGAAGTCCCAAGATGAACATAAATTCTCTAACATTGTCTTCTGCACACATAACTATGCACTGATTTACACACCCCACAAAATTTGCCCAAGAATATGTATAGGAGTGGAACTAACCCAGCTATAGCCACTCAGAAAAGGACAAATGGGTGAGATCCAGTCAAGCATCTTATAGTGAAATAGTTGAATACAGGCAATATCATTTCTTTCACAAGTCATCTGCGCCATCAACATAAACTGGATGGGTACCCTGAAATATACCCTGGGGCTTAAAGTCCTTACCCTTCTGATAAGGGTGGTTACTGGCATAGTGCACATGGCCCCTGGTGTAATTGCCATATATACTATATGATCCTATGATCAACAGAAATTTGTTGGTTATGAACTTAAGGACTTGTCTGCTTAATAAGTTCTCCTTGGAAACGTAACCTATGAAGCAAGTGGAGACCCATTATGTTCTACATGTGAGATCAATGCAGCACACACTAATCAGCTAGTTTGCTTTGAATGACTGAGACCTCAAACAAATTCACCATTTCAAACTGCTTGGAAAAATATTATACTGAAGGCATGTTCATAAGGAAAATAAATTATGGATCAAGTGGAATGAAATGGTACATACAGAAGCTGAACTTCAAAGCTGATGTTAATCATGTGCATTTTCAAAAGAAAACAAAAACAAATATAATTGTTGTTAGCTAATACTTAGCTATCCTGATAACTGATAAAACCTGTACTTCCACAGAAATAGCTTGAGTTGGAAATGTTTGTCCATTCCTCTTTCACAACAGTTAAATGAATAACATTTCCACTATGAGTATAAAACTCTCCATACTATGATGAGATATTTGTGGCTTGCATTTGTTTAGATAGTGATCCCAGTTGTGAGAAGTTGCTTTTCATTCAGGTTTAGTAAAACATGCCGCAGAAATAAATAATTCCATTCACTTGCACAGCAGTGCTACTTGGTATTCATTTTGCAGAATAGCAAAAGATATCTTGCTCATGTTCAGCGTGACGTGCTACCCCATAATGTTAAGATGACTGTGTAAAGTTGTTTCTTCTTACTCTTGCATCAGGTAAAACATTGTTGAAAGCCATCTAGCAATGGGGATTAAAAACTGTTGTTTTCTCTTAAAGTAACAAATCTGCTAATCACCAGGTGTCTGGAATATTAGACACCACAAAGTATTTCTGAGGTGTTCAGACACATAACTGTTAAAAGGTACCTGCATTTATTTTTGCTATTTCCACTACTTCTCAGTGTGAAATTCATTGCAGATAGAAACCACAGAGGAAGTAAATGGGCATTTCATATAAACCGTACAACTGCTATAAAGCCGATGTCATTAACTCACACTTCCAGCTGTGCTGACTGATGCAGAAAAACAATAAAACCATAGCTGCTGTAAAAAGGGATTTATATCACATAAATACATGGCCAACTGTAACATTTATATGTGAGAAAATGCTGAAGATGACAAGCTGTAATAGTTGCTGGAAACCTGAAAAAGGATTGCTTCCTGCTGACAGTTCAGATGAGGATCAAGCTGAATTCTGTTTTGCATTTGCCTGCTCTGTTGCTGTGCTGTCCATGACTCACTAGTTACTGTTTTCGTATCATGTAAAGATTTGCAAAGACTGTTCCAGTGTTTGCCATTACCCAGAGTAGTGCCTCTGATTACATAGTTCTTCATTTTTCCATATGATTTTCATGTTTCCCCTATATAATGTCCCAGTTCTGCTTATATAAGCAAGGGTTAAACTAACCCATAAATATTCAGAAGGGCATGTTTTTGTTGCAGGATTTGCTCCTGCTGCCTTGAGATTTGCAACATGTCAGTATTAACTTAATTACAAAGAGTCTACACTGCTGCATAATATCACTCTGGCTAAGTAATGGTGAATGGTAGACAGACAAAGACAATATTCCTGCC
Organism: Protopterus annectens; assembly: GCF_019279795.1. Classification (NCBI taxonomy): domain Eukaryota; kingdom Metazoa; phylum Chordata; order Ceratodontiformes; family Protopteridae; genus Protopterus; species Protopterus annectens. The sequence goes on along the minus strand of NC_056728.1, from coordinate 1,578,950,337 downwards.
AGAGAACCAGTGCAAAATTGTGCTGTTGTATTACTGTTGAACTACCCTTAGGGCATTCTTTTTGAAGAAATGCACCACTGCAATGATGTTTGCCTAAAGCAGAAACAGCCCTCCCTTCTCTTATCCCTGAGGTGTCTCATGTGACTCTTCTTGGGCACACTTCCTTTTACCTTGATAACCATTGTTGCACATCTCAAGTCTCTAAATGTAACCTGACCTTTGCGGGTAGTCTGCCATGCACTTCAGGCACACATTTTTATGTTGTATGTATGTTTTTGTAGTCTGTGCCTTGTTTGACCATCCTCTTTTCCTTGGTTAATACATAGCCCACAACAGTATTTCTGAATCAATTCACGCATCTGACCAAGCAGAGCTAGGGTGTGCAAAAAAAAAAAAACAGGTACTGCAACCTCTACAAGATATGAAAAATTAATAATTAAAATAATTAAAAAGAAAAATAGCAGTTCAAAGCGGCAGAGTATAAAGTTAGAAGTAATATATACAAATTGTTTATTTAAGTGAGTGTACCCAACAATATACTCACCATAACTAACTGAACTCAAAATAGCACAAATTCTGTGTAGATCTTTCAGTTACTAAGGTAATAAACTTGTGTCTTCAGTTTAGATCCAAAGACCACCATAGATGTATTTTCTTTCCTTCTCTCTCTCTCCCCCTACCCTCCTCTCTGGAGCTATACTGTTTATGACCAGCCAGTTGATCTATACCCAGAGCATCATACCTTTAACATCACCAGTATCCTGTCATGGTAGCTACATTTGGAGACGACAGCGAAGATGAGTGTGACATTGTTCTCACCATTTTCCTCTTCTCTGAGTTTGTGCGATCTTGAAGTTGGTATATATGTAATTGTGGAATATAGGAGCTTACCCCCAGGTCAAAGGGCAAAGGGGACAAGAAGCAACCATGCAAAAATGTGTATTGTGTTTTCCAACTCTTGTGGAGTCACTGTTTTGATGGGCAACCTTCAGAGGATTTAAATGTTTGGGGTTTAAATAATCACATGTCAATTAAGAGATGTGATTATTTACAGTAGACTCCCCTCTCTTTCTTTCATCAAGTGATTTAGAGTACCACAGATATGTTATAGCATTGCCCTTGTCTGAAGGAATTCGACACAGCTCAGGACATTTTCAGTACCTGTGTATTGCTCCGCTGCAACAGGTGTGGAGAGAAGTGGGAAGTAGGAGATGTTGCACATAAATCATTCCTTATGAGGCTAGAGTTAAAATGAGTAAGGATCTGTCCTCCAAAGCAATGTTCACCTGTGTTAACATGAAGTGAAACTGGTATAGTACAGGTGAAATATGATACAATCTTTATACAGCTATTACCTTGGCAACCAGGCTCTATAGAAGCTTCTGGGAGCTACCAGCCATAGGTAATTACTAGGCTAATGACCCTAAATGACTTGTTTAAGCCTGCCCTTGCTTCCTAAACATATTTCAGAGGTTTTCATACTACTCATTTGATTGGGGCTATAGCGTGGGTATTGATGATTGAGCATTCGGAAGATTCATCTTTCAAACCAATCCTTACAGTCAAGGTTGCATTTGTTAAGAGCTTGCTGAGACATAAAGAATGGCTGTTCATATGGAGAGATCATATGTTTTAACCAGTCAATGATCCTCTGGTGGATTTAGGAAACCTTGAACAGTGCTAACACCTGATCTTTGAAAGGGGATCAAAACAGAATACTGATGCACAAGTGTTTTAACACTCAAAAGTGTGAATATTGATGCCTGAGTCTGTTTGAGTATTTACTAATTCTAAGATTACAGTGTTTTAAGGAATTACTTTTATTCCCACAGACATCATTCTTGCAGTCAGTGCTTATAAGCAGCCTGCTTATGAGGAGCACAACCAACATGTGTGGAAGTAGAGAGGCAAAATTACACTGCAAATTATATTTTGGTACTCTAATAATGAGTTTTGATTTTCACTTATTTTGTCTGTAATGTACACATTAGAGTTTGCACATTTTAATGCTGAATACTTGTGTAATGCTTTTTTTAACAGATAGCCTTTTTACGGTAAGTCTAAGGTAAATTGTTTCCCAGAATTTATGCCAGAATGTAAATGTCAGGATTTAACTCCCAGAAATGGAGACAATCACAATCCACGTTCTTCTCCTTACACGTTTAATCTTTTTGTTGACCATACCAAATCCTAATCAAAGATAGACAAAAGAAAGTGACTGAGAATGCTAACAGACAGTAAGTGCAATTACAATTATGGATGTTCATTTTTTTCTCAAGTGTTTTTTTTTTTTTTATCATAGTTATAATGGCACTTATTTTTGCTCCCAGTGACTTTCTGCTTGTCTATGTCAGTGAAGAACTATTCTGTTCTACAGTTCAAAGACTCCTCAGATACCAAAGCACATCCTGTTTATTCCTTTTGGGGTGAATCAGAACTCCTATGTGAGCTGTTGCTTTTCAGTGTATCATTATTGTATTATAATAATAATAATAACAGCGATAGGCAGCACCCCAAAAATCCCGGCTAAAAACAACATGTGTTAGGACTACAGAAAAGATATCTGGCCGAGCCAGGTATGGAAATAAGGTACATAAGGAAAACTGGTGGTGGAATGCAGAAGTCCAGGAAGTCATCAAGAGAAAGGAGTGCAGGAAGAAGTGGGAGATAGAAAAGACTGATGAGGCTAGGAAGGACTACTGATTGACTAACAAAGAAGCTAAGAAAAAAGTTGCAGTAGCAAAGAATAGGGCATCAAAGGCACTCTACCAACTTCTGGAAAGTGACTCAGAAAGTGGCACAAAGAAACTATATCAGGTTGCATGACAAAGACAGAAAGATAAAGAAGATAGTCAGACACCCTTCATAAGGGATGCCAGCAAAAACCTGCTCACCAGTCCAGAGGATATCAAAGGCAGATAGGAGTATTTCCAGCACCTTCTGAATGAAGAAAATACTACAGAAGCTGTACTGCCCCAGAAACAGCCTACACTGAGAGAAGAGGAGGTGCCCACCCTAGAAGAAGTAAGAACAGCACTAAGGAAAATGAAGTCATGGAAAGCAGCATGCTCAGATGAGGTCACAGTAAATATTATAAAGATGCTGGGTGAAATGTGGCTCCTAAGGGTACTAATTGCAGTATGGAGAGAAAGGCATATCCCTGATGACTGGAGAATAAGCATACTTGTGCCAGTGTAGAAGAATAAAGGGCACATTCACAACTGTGGGCAATACAGAAGCATCAAACTCCTGTCACATTGGATTAAAGTTCTGGAGAGGGTAATTGATAAATGGATATGCAGACTAGTCGAATGTAAGATGACAGATGAGCAGTTTGGATTCAGATCAGGATGCAGCACAACTGACCTGATGTTTGCAGTGAGGCAGATTCTTGAGAAGAAGTTAGAGATGAGGAGAGAGCCCAACTGGGCATTCCTAAACTTGGAGAAAGCATATGACAAGGTCCCAAGAAAGCTGATCTGGGCAGTACTTCGGTGATTTGAAGTCCCAGAAACATTGGTAGAATTAGTGCAGGCTATGTACAAGGACCCAATGATTCAAGTACAAACAGTGTTCAACCTCACAAAGGGGTTCCCATTGGGAGTGAGTGTACATGAAGGTTCAGCATTGAGCCCACTGCTGTTCATACTGGTGATGGACTATATTAGCAAAAAGGTCGGAAGAGACAGATCAACAAAGTTGCTGTATGCAGATGATGTAGCATTACAGGCAGACTCTGAGCTAGAACTTCAGCAAAGGATAGGAGAATGGAATGCAAAACTGAAACCACATGGGATGAAACTAAGCACAGATAAGACATTGGTAATGGCAGCAGATTGGGGAAATCAGAAGAAGTTGAGAATAGCGATAGGAGGGAAGATAGTGGAACAAGTACCTGGGAGGGGTGGTTGAGGAGAAGGGAACCTTAAATGAAGAGGTCAAAGCTAGAATCAGAGGGGCTGCAGTCAATTGGCATAGAGGGTCAGGGGAAGTCTATGACAAAATAATGCCAAAGAAGCTGAAAAGTAAGGTGTACAAGACAGTGGTGTGACCAGTACTACTCTATGGCACAGAAATCTAAGCAGTAAAAGCAAAACAGTTAAAGAAGCTAGAGGTGATGGAAATGAAGTGCCTGAGAAGGGTGGTAGGATGCACACTGTGGGACAGAAGAAGAAATAAGGACGTTAAGAGTAAAAGCCAAAGTACCTCCAATTGCAGAAAAGATCAAAGAGAACAGATTATGGTGGTTTGGACACATGCAGAAAAGCAGAAGAAAATCTGTTGAGGAAGAGTTGAGACAGACAGGAAGAAGGCAAGAGGAAGAGAGGACATCCAGCAGAGAGGTGGATGGATTGTGTGAAAGAAGAGCTGCAACAGTCAGGCATGAGTGTTGAAGAAGGCAAGAGTTTGGCACTGAATCAAGAGAGTTGGCGACAGCTAATATGATACCCTGACTCCATGTAGAAAAAATAGGAAAAGGGGGCTGATGATGATAATGATGACAGTACCCCACGCTAACTCTTTTTAAGTGATATGTGTTTTATTGAGTTCCTCTGAGTTAAGTGAGCCAATTTATGTTTTTATTTTTATTTATTTCTTTTTGTAGTGGTTGGTACCCTGAATGCCAAGGTACAGGATCCCCCAAATGGTTTCAATTGCATTTTCAACACCTGTTGCTGCATGGTGCAAATGTAACACCTCTGCTGAAAGCACACTAGATAAATTTGCATATATGAACATTACATCAATCTTGCTAACATTCCCTTGAGAATTCTTGGGTCTGTGCTAATACCACGTGTTCATCCAGCAGTTCTGCAGTTGCCTCAGATCTGCTTGACGTCTTGGTATGGTCCACTTGTAGTCCACCCAAATGACCATTTCTGCTGTCTGCATCAGTTACACCAACTATTCTGCTAGTGTTATTATATGCACCTACATCCATTCCCAGTTCTCAATATATATATATATATATATATATACACATATATATATATATATATATATATATATATATATATATATATATATATATATATATAAAATATATATATATATACATCCTTCACAGCCAGTGGACACTATGGAAAACTTCCATAACAGTTTCCAAAGTCATATATGCTTAATTGTGCTGAGGAATATCATGATCAGAATCATAAAAAAGTGCAGATACTCCTAGCCTGGTGGCTCATGCAAATACCTGACACTAGACCTACCCACTTAAACTGAACATGAAAGTAGTATGTAGGGACTAGTTACCAATGAATGCATTCACTTTGTTAAAATTTACATGCACACCATTCTTTTGGCGACTGTTTATATCTTTTCTTTGCAACTTGAGGTATACTCAGCTTGTGTCAGATATAATATTATTCAAGGAAACTAATACACCAGAAAATGTTGTTGAACCTACAAGACACTGATATGGTTCTTGCCATATTTAAGAAATAATTACAGGCCTGTTCAAGAGTTCCACAGAGTAGAAAATTTCTGTCTATAAAACCGGTCTATATTATAAACACAAACGTTTACCTTATCGAATCCCTAAATGTCGACCCGTACTCATTGAACTGCATAAACACCGAATGCCCTAAACCGCGAAATTCAAAACGTCGAATTATCATACTTGTCCCAACCCACTGCCCACTACATACTACCTACACAAGCAAACTAAATAAACCACATACATACACTAACCAAAACCCTAATTCGACCCTAAACTAAACCCTACTTTCAACCCTACATTAAATCTTACATATACCACCAAGTATGCACTTAACTTAACCTGCACCCTAACCCTAAGGTCTGTAACTATCGCACACTTACCTTAAAAAGCTAAACCAAAACAAACTAAATAATCCACACACATACACTTAACAAAACCCTACACTAAATCTAACATACATTACCATCTATGCACTTACCTTAACCCGCACCCTAACCCTAAGGTCTGTAACTATCGTACACTTACCTTACGGAGCTATACCACAGAAGGCCAACCATGACGATTCGACATTTCTGGTTTCGCTCTTCTGGGCGTTCAATGTTTTCGCGGTTTGATAAGGACAGGTCGACGTTTAGGGATTCGATAAGGTAAGCGTTCGAGTTACTAATATAGACCCTATAAAACTAGACTCTTACATAAGAAAGAGACACCAAAGCATTCTTTTGATCTAAAGAATTATAGCAAAAGTTCACCTTAGGTGTGTGTGCTATACTTAAAAAAATCTCCCTTCCTTACACTGCCTGCATCTCTGGTGAGAATGTGGAAACACTAGTGTGACAATGTGAGTTATTGCCAGCTATGCCAGGAGAAGTAGGGTAGTGGATGTGTAACATATGCCAGCACAGCTAGCTGGAATGTACTAAATATATGTTATTTGAATATCAAACTGATTTGTACAGATGCTTGTGTTGAAAATCTATTTGTAAAGTTGCTTGTGTTAAAAATGTACCAACAGTGTACCTTGCTGGACAGAAAAAGAAATATGCAAGTATTACTGTAACTGTTTATATGTATATGTTATAACATAGGATACTGGAAAAGAAGAGGTTAATCACAGTCCAGCTGCAGCTAACTATGAAAAATGTTCTGAAATTAAATTACTGGACCTAGACCATAAATATTGTATTTTACAGTTCTCAATGCATTCAGAGACAAGAAGTCTGTACTAGGAAGTTTCCTGCATTGTCTTTGGGGTTAACTAATTGCTAGTCTGGAAGGGCGTAGATTTGACTTTTTTGACTTCCAGGAGCTGAAGCAGATCTTAGCAAAGGTGTGTGTGTGTGTGTGTGTGTGTGTGTGTGTGTGTGTGTGTGTGTGTGTGTGTGTGTGTGTGTGTGTGTGTGTGTGCGTGTGTGTGCGTGTGTGCGTGTGTGTGCATGTGTGTGTGCGTGTGTATTATTAACACATATGAGCTAATTCCTGACAGCTTCTAGGTGATAGGAATGAAGTATTGAGAAATAGCTGATGTCCCTGCACATGCCAGCAAAGGTGGTATGCCCCATGCATATCTGTGAGTCAGATGTAAGTAGTGTCCATCACACACATGCACCCAGCTCACCCCACTACCACCCACAGGTACCTCTCAAGTCTTATCCCTGCTGTTGGGAATGAGTACAATATGACCCCCACCTGTATATGGCAATAGCAAAAGAATGCAGCATGCAGAGCAGGAGTCCCATGCAGGTGTTTCCCTAACTGTAAGCAGCACCCTGCCAGCATCCATACTACTGGATCAATACTGACAGAAAATATTGCTATGAACACCTTGCACACCTACCCTGTCACCCCAGGGGAATATAATGTATTGCAGTCTGGGAATGTAGGAGTGACAGAATTCAATGGCCTGCTACAGCTGGCCTGCGTCACTACCAAATGGATTACTGTACTTTGCCAAAGGCCTGTGTCTCACCCATACTGCCAATGTATGTTATGTCATGGACTACCAAATAACAAGTGTTTTACACTGAGGAAGGCTGTGTTGTGTACCAGCCAAAACCAGTTTGTTTGTGCATTGCATTAACTGAAAAAAACTTAGTATTTTTTCAGCCTCACAGTTTGCTGGCTTATACTTTTGGCTTTTGGATTTTACACAGGTTATGGCCATACTATCATGTTGATGGATGTACAAGCATGGGATCCTCTACCACCACTGTACCAAGGTGAGAAACCATTTACACAGACCCAGCAGCAAGTGTCTGCAGCTTCCCCTCCAGAATTGCATGATTGTGCAAGAATATGTAGGCTGCTGACCACAATACCAGACAAAGCTGCATTCACCCTGTGTTCCCCAGGACATCACTGCAAGCAAATATGTATACCTGACAGTACTTGATAACATAAAACATCACAGTGTATAACAGTACATATGTCTGAATATCTCTGCTAACACCAGGACCATGTAGCAGAAGCAGCACAGACACAATTACCTACAGTAACCCACTATCCTTTGCCCATTTTGACCCCATACTGTCAACCTATCTACAGATATCCTGCAGAAACAGTTTGATAGTTGTAGGTATAAAACACAAAAGCCTGCACTGGAGTATAATCTACCTGGAATGGATTCACACATTCAATACAAAAGGTCATACTGGGCATGCTCCCATACTTAGAGAAATGAAGGCCATATCAGACAACAAAATACTGAACGGTCATACTGGACATGCTCACACACTTATAGAAATGAAGCCCATGTCTGGCAACAACAGTGGGCCATACAAATCTGACAGTCCCAGATGTTAATGCATACACTCCTCAGCACACCAGTCATGCTTTGCACACACATTGGATGGGAATACACACATATATCCAAGGACAACACACTATAATAGGCCAAAAATACACATACATAGATGTGTGGAAGAGAGTGACAATGACAAAGAGCCCTCCATCACAAGGCCTGTCCCACCCAGCACACATCTAATTGGCTAAAACCACATGATGTGCAAATGTCAATCACTGTAGACATTTGCCTCTGGTATCCTTCAGCACTATAGTGTCTGTGGTGCTTGTGGTAACTGTGTAACTTGACTGTACAAGTTAGTAGTCATCTAGCAGTTGTATACACGTACCTGTGGAATATAAACCTGTGTGTGGCTGAGTGTTGTGTGTCTGCCTGTAGATGAATGGGTTATGGCCCATGCACACACACTGCATTCCCCATTGCCCTACTATGACAAGCCTGCTGATGTCTTCACCTTGAAATACACCTCAGGGGAAGTAGTAGCCCAGTAATCTCTGTGGCGCATCCTATAACTGTGTAATGCTGTAGTGTGATATACTAGTTAGGTAGGAGTTATATTCCCAGAGGTAGAAACTGTGTGTGCTTGTTTGTCTGTGTAGGGAGTAATGCTTTAGAGGCCATTCACAATCACTACAGCCTCCATTGACCTTCTTTGGCAAGGCTGCTGATGTCATTCACTTTGAAATACACCTTTGGGGAAAGAGTAGCCCAGTAATCTCTGTGGCGCGTGCTATAACTGTGTAATGCTGTAGTGTGATATACTAGTTAGGTAGGAGTCCCAATTCCAGACATGGCAACTGTGAGACTTAGTGTGTGTGTGTGTGTGTGTGTGTCATTTGTATCCTGTGTGGAGGTGGCTGTGAGTGCATAACAACAGGACTAATTGTAGAGCAGATTTTGCAAATGTCTTATATGGTAGGCCTATTATATGTCACAATGTCCACCTTACAAGGATAACAGATGTCAAACAGCAGAGAGGTTGTGATTGACAATCCATACCCCTACATGTGACATCAAGGTCTAGCGAACAATGTAGGCAACCCTTGTATTACCCAGAGAACACCCTCTACCAGTGTCTCACACACAAACACACTCGGTTAGGCAACAACCACTATGTTGGTAGTTCCCTGCATATTGCCCACAGATAGTAACCATGGTGTGATTGCAGTGGACTACAGAGAGCATGGTGCCCTGTTGCATCGCTACAATAGGCACATAATTGCATACAGTGTTCCTTCACTATGTCCCCCACTGGACGCCTGCAACAACTGTAGTGCCAGCAAATGTAAGCCACAAAGGACATACCATGCCTTATACACATGGCCTGTATGGACAAATCCCACTGACACCAGGGAATACCTGTATCATGCTGTCAGTGTAAGTGTAGGGTCAACTTGGTGCCCATTGGCAGTTTTCACCACATGAGGCCAGGAATGGCACATCTGATGATAACAATCTGTGTGTACAACTTGCCCCAGACACCCCAAGTACACATCCACATGTCACAGAACATGCATGTGGGATGTGTGCACATCCCAGACACCGTCTATGTCATGGACTACAGAACACATACATGGCAAGCACTGCACAGCATTGGCCACCCACAATAGTAACCCAGATGACTGGATGGTGAATACAATACCCACCTGTGTGGGCCAATCCAGACACTACACCCCTGAGCCACACTACAGACCATTTTCATGTGGCCTAATGCCAAGGTATATCCTTTACCTAGCCTTGTACAGCCTTCTGGCACAGTCAACCACTACACACCTGTGAAGCAATGCACCCATGAATGTCATTACTGGCAACATGTGTCTGTGCGTGTTTGGAGTATAATGATTTTGACGCCATTCACACTCACTCCACTTCCCATTGGCCTACTGAAGCATGCCTTCTGATGTCAGACACCTTCACATACCCTTTGGTGCATGTGTATTACTGTATTGTGGCAAACTAGCCAGTTAAGAAGTCTAATCCTGACCCTGCCAACTATGATAATGTGTGTGAGTCCCTGAGAGAGAGTGTGGCTGTGTCAACACTGACACCTGATCATGTGTACAGGCATGTGTACTACACCTACCTTATCCCTCCTTTATAACTTTTGCAGATGTCAATCACCATCAGATATACCTTTGGATAGCTCCCCAACATGTAAGCTCTGTGGCTCATGCAATGACTATATAGACATGTGATAGCAATACATAGTCAGGCAGGGGGTTGAAACCCCGTACTGATAAGTGTATGACACAAACATGCTTAGGTTTTACTCTCCCACCCTCTCCCTGTCTTACTTTGTCTCTGTCTGTCTGTCTCATACCCTCTCTGGTGGATGTGGAGAAGTACACCTGCTTTGCTTAGGCAGCAGCTTGTGTTTTGTAAGTGATGCTCATGATCAGCTGATGGCCTCTGCACGAATTGGAGTTCCCCACCAGCTGATTGCATGTGGAAAATCTGTGGTAACATTACAATAGCCAATTGCATGAAACACACTCCTATACCTAGGAACATTGTGTGGATGTTGGGCCTTTTCATTCACTGTGAGCAGGACCTCATGTCAGTGTTTGGCAAACACAATCACAGATGGTATTGGGATATACCTCTAACAACATACACTGTGGAGACAGGCCGAAAAACAGGAGGGGGATGTTCCAGACATGACTACAGAATGTAAGTGTTGCTGTTCTGCATTTGGAATAATGTTGGTTTAACAGGGTTTGTGTGGATATGGCTGGTCTACATGATTTAATACCTGTCATGACAGTGTTATGTGTTTGAGGAAACTCCCACCTGTAGGGTTATCTGCAGACTGGGCAGTGTTTGGAGTCTTTTGTTTATTGTGTTACTCACAGATCACCTATCTTAGAACTGCAGAAGCATAGTCTGAGGATTGCAGTCAGTACATGGTGACAGCCATGACAGTTACTGGCTTCATATCCCTCATAGGACATATGTCACAACAAACCCTGTCACAACAGTAAATGTATGAGGGTATCACAGCAACATGCCAATATTGGCCCAGCATTTGTGGCTCCAGCCACAATTCTGTCAACCTTTGTACATATGTCATGCAGTAAGAGGTGCATATGTCCTGTACACCATTATTTATTGACATCATACCTGATAACAAGCCAGTCAGATATCAGACTGCGAGACATGTTATGTATAGTAGGGGTTATTTCTGAGGACATAACCTGGGCATTCTTTGGTTGTGTGTACAGTAGTGGAGTCTGTGTACTTATGGTGATTGTCAACAGTATGTGTAAGGCAAGTACGTACCTTGGCCTGTGTACAGACTGTGGTAGATGTCATTGTTCTTGGTCCTGTTCTATCTGATGTTAGATGCTGCTCCAGTGTATGGTACCCTATCAGCTCACATGTTTGTAGGGCCAAACACACACGTGTCCTATACCACAGACATTGGACCACACTGTGTCATGACCCAGTATATGTAGGGTTAGTGTGTGAGTGGCTGTGTTTACATTGGTTGTGGGTATGCACTTTCACTTGTTACAATGTGCTGTGACATGCCTGTAGAGGCTGCTATACTTGCAGATACATGTGTATTCTTCCATATGAAATGTAGGCCAGTGTTGTGGCAGTCTGTCTGCGGTTTGCACAGTGCTTTGTTACATGCCTAGCAGCTCAGTGTAATTACTCAGTGTGATGTTATTTCCAGATACTTGCAAGACGTACTGCTGCTGGGCCACCATGACTGTTGCGTATTTCTGACAAAGCAGTGGGATTCTGTACATATGTAAGTCACTAACTGCTGGGTAGTATGTGGCCATGGGACCTCTGCACCACAAGTTATTATGTGTCAGGACAGACAGGAGTGTGTGAATGCATAAACTGTGTGGGCATATGTAGTCCAGTATTTACGTGATATACCCATATACATGGCTGTTAACATCTACATTGTCAGGCTTGGTCCACATGTCATGCATAAAGGGGATCTGTGTATACCTCTGGACTGACCTAAGAGTGCAAAACTGTTCACATATATTGGTCATATCTCTGCTGTAGTCCACGGGATCATTACTGTGCTATCAGTGGTACTGTACTATGATGTCCTTAGGATGTCTGTCAGTAACCGATGGCGTACATATCAATAGCAGATGTGACCTCCCACACCCAACATGTCTGTTAAGACAACCCCTGCTACAGTAGCAACATTCTACATATATACCTGCAATACATACATGACATCCCCTTGCACTAAGAGGATGAGACTATTGGTGCTGAGGTAGGACTCCACTCCATGTTCTGGACATATGATAAATATATATATATATATATATATATATATATATATATATATATATATTTAGGACAAAGTCCACAATACCCAGCCAGTTCTTGAAACCAAAAAGTAAATTGTAATCCACACAGTAGAAACGTAAGGATCCAAGGACAGCAGAAACCTCAAGTAAAACTTTCCTTTAATATATGTCATGACAACAATTTCCATTTCCTCTTGTCACAAACGAGAAGATACTGTTGGAGTTTATGTTATACATCTGATGAAGTAGCACCGCTATGAAAGCGCTTATGTCTTTGTTCTTAGTTGTCCTATATTAAAGGAAAGTTTTACTTGAAGTTTCTGCTGTCCTTGGATCCTTACATTTCTACTGTTTATATATATATATATATATATATATATAGATATAGATATATATATATATATATATATATATATATATATATATATATATATGTATATACAAACACACACATACACACACATATATATATATTTATATATATATATATATATATATATATATATATATATATATATATATATATATACATATACACATCTATATATGTCTACACATATACAGATATATATATATATATATATATATATATATATATATATATATATATATATATATACACACATATAGTTATAAATATCTACATATATGCCGACATAAATAGATATACCTGTACATAATATGATGTGTATATATATGTATATATATATATATATATATATATATATATATATATATATATATATATACAGAGAGATCTATAAATGGCCACCATAGATATGATGCACTATACAGATGTGCATAAATACATATATATGTGTATCTACATATAGACATATATCTACGTATGTATATGTATATATCCATATCCTTGTTATGTGTAAACATTACTGTTGTGTATACCTTCCCAGATGTATCACACAGTATGTATCTGATATGTGTATATTTAGATATAACAAAATATGTGATGCAACAGTAATATCACCAACAAATACTACACAATTGTAGAAGTCACAGCAATTGTTCAATACTATTCAGTAAGTGTTCCAAAACATATATTGAAAAAACAACAACTGTTTTCACAGCTGTCAGGTGTCAGTGGTTAACTGTTGTGACCATAGTGTACATGGTCTGGGGCTCAATGGCTGTTTATTTTGTTGCTGGGCAGAACAAGGGCTGTTGGGTACAGAGTGGCTAAGGAAATTTTGAGCGGCTTTAAGGATGTATGCATGGGGTTGCGCGAAGCTAAGCGCTGCTAACGTACGATTAAATGTACAGGTGCTTACACCATGTAGGCTTCGCTTACCAGTGCGCAAATGTGCTTAGCTGTAATATTGCAGCAATTCTGATACCTGCTAAGCATGACTCAGGCTTGGTAACCAGTGCTCACATCCCAGTCAGATAACATAGCAGGGTAATGACATCTGTAATATGTGTATGTAATGTAATGTATATAACATGCGTCTATGTGCTGTCATTAGTCATTACAGTAGCAAGGGGTGTGAGTCTCTTGTCTGGGATGCTTGAGTATATATGGCTTGTACATTACTTTTATCCATGTGAATATGTTACCTACAAGGGTAGTATCCCAGGTTATATGCAGTCACACTGGCATGTAATGTATCATTACATTACTACTGTTGACAGTGCTTTCCCAAGCAAGAGTAGATTGCTAATTGTAGTACTGGCAGCAAGCACCCCTGCATGCATAGATGGACTCTAAGTCCCCACTGTCATGTTCCTGGTGTGTGAGCTGTGTCACAGTATATATCTCCTACTGGATAATGATCTGACATGTGGAAATTAACTGTAGACTACTGTCTGTATAGCACATGTCAGTGAGGGCTGCCATCTTGTAGTAATGGCATACATATTGGTGTCAGACATCTATCTGTTGGCACATTCATCCTACTGTATAAGTAGTTGGCAAGCTGATGTCTGTCAGTCCCTGTACAGATGTGCTGATGTCAGGTATCCAGCTTGGATACATACAGGCAACCTATGCTTGATTGACACTGACATGTCTGCCCAGCTGTGTTATAACTGGCACAGATAGGACACAACACCCTGTACACACCACATGCCATGGGTACCTCCACTACACTACCACAGTCAACAGAACATGCTTGGATACAGGTCTCTAACACAGACACAAACACTAACCATGTTTTGTAATACATGTTGCATACATGTCAACTAGATCACCTCACCGGCCATTTGCAGGAGGCACCCAGAGGATTGGCTGATGCATATGACTCTCACCCTGAGGGTCACCACAGTGGTACCTGTGGATAGATTGCCTACTGGCACATGGCAGGTGGCATGATACCACTGTACACACATCCACTACACTTCCCATCTCTCCATGGACAATAGCCAGGTACACGCCTATGACCACCTGCAGCAATGCACCCCAGTAGTGACAAATGTGTACATGTGCATTAACGAGGATATCAGTGTCTGTGTGTTAGTACACATGTAGTTGGGTATACCATGAGGCCCTTCACACCCACCGCAACACCCATTGCCATAGTTAGATATGGCTGCTTCTGTACCAGACATTACATGTACTCTGTTATGCTCTTCTCCCTAAAGGCTACCTGAGCCTTGCAGTAGCAACACAACACTGTTGTACAAATGGGTTGATAAGCATGGGATACCCACTGAGTTCTGGCAAGTGTGTGTATGTATGCATGTGTGTATATCTGTAGGGTACAACATTCCAAGGCCACATACTCCTATTACAATATGCATTGCCACACAGTATTTTGGATAGTGATGTTGCTGCCTATAGGAGAAGCATGACAATGCAACACCCTACTATGCCTGTGGCGTGTGCATTAGATGCATATCCCTGTAGTACCACTCTTGGGATGGACAATGGGTTGTATTGCAGTCCTGGTCAATGTGTGATGGTGGGTATGTCAAAGTGTCATCCTGGGTTCCAGTGTGTACAATATCCACAGTGGGGAGTGGGTGCTGTGTACACTGTCATTACACCATGGTACCCCCTGTACATGTCCCATGTACCAGTGTATGGTGACCACTGTCACCATCAGCCATACAAGTAGCTGATAACACAATCCAGCCCAGTTATGCATGTGCTGTGTGCAGCCTACCTGTAATACACTGGACACACTGACAAGTTAGTTACCACTGATAGGCTCAGGTCTCTCAGATGTGTGTCTGCCTGTTATGTGTCTGGTAATGTGTATATGATGGTATGTCACACTATGTATTGTCCATATACAACCATCACATCCCCATTACCATACTGTACATGCCTGGGGATGTTCTGCATGTAACATGTAACCTGGAACACCCCTCATCCTAAACACTGTGTGGTGTGTGCAATTAAAGCCACACACATCAGTAGCACTACATACCTAGGTTGGGGTCTAGTCCCAGTGTTGCCAAGTTAGAGTATGTGTGTATGTGGAGGGATCTACTTCAGGTTGCTGAATATACATGTCCCAGGGAGTCACCTGTCCATGTGGCACAGGCAGTACCTGTTATACAGACCTGTGACATGTGTTCAGCTGTACCCAGGATATGGCACAACACAAATGGCTAACATTATGGAAACCACAATCACTCAGTGTTACTAACAGCTAAAATGCATCATGGCTGGACAGCTACACTACCTGATATGTAAGCATTAAACATTACTGCTGACAACATGTTACGCAGCAGTACATTGGTACACTGTAGTACAGTCACCGTGTGCATCAGAACCATATTAGCCTGTCCCTCCATCAATGTTCTGGATGACAGGGATGTGGCACAGGTATCATCATATGCACAGGGTGAGTTGTTGGTTTGCCAGAGACCTAGGGTGGGCCATACATTTGAAACCATGTGTGTGAGTGAGAGGTGTAAGTTGCTGATATGGGTGTGGTGATGTGGTGTGTGTAGGTATGGGGTTGCCTAGGTGTATTTGTATAGTGTGTGGGTATGCATGCACATAGTTCTGCCATGTGGCTGCCCTATACAGGTGTTTATTGGACAGCTGCAGACCATACCTGGCAGGGTGTGCAGTTCACTGCCTCTGACCATGGACATGCAGACTGTGCCTGCCAGGGTTCCATGGGCATGTCCATGTACAGGCCTCGATATGCTATTCTCCCCTGATGATGACATATGTCCCACTGGAACCAGGTCCCTCCTGGGACTGGCCAGGGCCATGTGCATGTGGCCTGCTGTGGTATGGTGTGGACAGCACCCCCCCTTGCAGTGCTGGGGTTGGTACTGCCACTACTGGGGTGGCTTGGTGCCCTTGCACGTCCACATTGACTGCTAGATGTTGGGTTTGCTGGCATATGTCCATGCAGCCATCGTCCCACTAGCACCACATACTCTTTAAAGGACAAACCACGGTCGATGAGGCCCACTGTGTCACCCAACCGTTTATCCATGACCTCTGTATAATCACGGAGGGCACCTGCAAGATCATGGATGTTGTCACTTGCATGGATTTTGCAGGTGATGCACATGATCAGGTGATGGACTCTGCACCAATCAGTGTCTTCCACTTACTACCTACATGCAGCATGCTGTGTAGTACTTCCGATTGCCACTGTCACGGCAAGCCACTACTATAAACCCCTACATCATCTGAGCATGGTCCCTTTACCTTTCCTGTATGGTGTACATCCTTCCTGTGTGTGGCAGCAGTGTTACAGACAGCAGGTAGAAATACCTCTTACAAGAGGACTTGCAGACTCAGGCCAGATACATATCTGTATAAGGTTCCAGAACTACAGACAAAGTGTGAGTAGTGTTGTTATATGCATTGTATAGCACCTGTGTTACATGGTTTGTGTGTACATACTAGTTTAACATGGAATGCAGTCTGTCTGCATAGCTCTCAACTGTGGGCCTATCCAAATGATGGCCAGAGGTGTGCCTGTTATGTTTTGTCTGTCCACAACACAGGTCTTGTGCCAGATATATCACTGGCAGTGTGTGTGTGTGTTGAGTGCTATCAGTACATGGCTACATCCATTTGTGTTTCTGAATTCATATTCCTGACTAAGGGTATGTTGCAGACTATCCTGTAACACCAGCAACTTGATCAGTGTATGACAACACTATTTCCCATATGGGCCTGTGTTCTGGACTCTGTCCTCCACCTACATACCAGTCTTTGTCCATATGACATGCAGTAAGGGATTGTTATGTAGTGGCCTGTGATTATGTCATGCTGCCATTCCTGCCATCATTCCAGTGCTGTTGTGTCCCCCACACATATTGTAGGGTTGGGTCCATATATATGTGGGTTTCATCTGCACAAAACATGTGTGCCCTTCTGCAGTCCAGAGGTCAGTGTATGTAACAGTGTTATATGCCCCTGTAAGTCAGTCTATGGGGGGGGGGGTTATGCACCATAAATAACACCGGCTGTTACAACATGTGAGGGATATCAGTAGTAAGCTGCCTTAAGGTATATGGCTGTACATTACCATACATTTCACTTTGTGAACATTGCTGGCCTACTGCTTACTGCCATACAGACTGTTCTGTTTGTCAGTGTGATTGTGATATTTTCAGTTATGCATTGTTATGTAACATTGTGTCATCTTAAGTCTTTTGCCCCTAGGGATTGCGTACAGAGTGTAGTTAGAGGCTGCTGGACTATACATCTGCATTACTTACTGTTGATTGATTGTTATCCTGTGGCCCTCTCTGCCTTTACTGTTGTACTACTTGCAGGCCTTGGCCTGGACAGTAACATATGTTATGCTTTCAGATTACTGTATTAAATGATCTGCTTGAGAGTTGCATTAATCTGTTTGTATGTATTTCAAAGTCTAAACCGCTATATACCATGGCATATACAACTGTAATAGTACACAAATAAAATTATTTTATGTATGCAAACCTGTGTGTGTTGTCATATCCTTTGGCTTCTCTGTGGGTATATGTTTCAGGCAACAATTGCCCTTTGTATGTGTGACTCATACACTGTCCATATGATAAGGTGGCAACTGTAGGGATACTGGCTATTCAGTATGATGTGCACCCTCTAAATATGTACCTTCATGTACATATCTCTGTGTGTGTATGTACAGTTACATATATATATATATATATATATATATATATATATATATATATATATATATATATATATATATATCATAGCTCTCAGCCTCTTAGCAGAAAAAAACCCGGACAAAGCCAATAATGAGGAAATACAGCCCCAAAATAGGGACAAATTTCAAATTATTAACTGATCTTATAAACTTAGAAAATTGCTAGAATAAAAGGTTTTGTGTTACCATTTATTTTCTGAAGAACATGAAGTCTGAAATTCCTATCATTAAGTGAATTCAATCAATCATTCCGTGCTTTGCAACAAAAATCCTTAAAAACCACAGATTTAATGAGAAACAGAAGAAAAAATATGAGGAATAAATTCAGAAGTGGTGGTAGCTAGTTACTTTAAGCCCTTTTTTACCTTGTACCCAAGGTACAGGGTTTGAGCCTTTCTAGCCACCACCTCCATTCAATGGGGGGCATTTTCACAGATGATACCAGTTGCCATATGAGCAGCACAACATGCAATAGAATTAGATGATGACTTCTGAAGACATCTGATAGCAGTAGCCCTTAGGACTCTGTGCGTATACAGAAGCAAACAGAATAGACATGCACGTCGGTGAACAATTTATTAACACTTCCTGCCAGTTTAAAAATGTGCCCCTGCAGGTGTGGCTTCTCTGAGCTGTTGAAAACATGTAGTAAGTTCATTAAGTAACCTTAACAGCATAGAGTTATAATAGCACTGATATAATTTTGTCCTTAAAATGCATATAAATTCTCTAATTACCATGGCATGGCAATCTACAAGTTCTGAGCCAGTTATTTCTGTGAAAAGAAATGCATTTTTTAACTGGTATTAACAGCATATAGGAAGCTAGGATGGAAAGCCAGCAAACAGAATATGAATATCATTAGCCACACAAGTATACTACAGAAGCTGAGCAGATTTATTAATTCTTTTAAGGTTTACAGAATAGGACAGACAGAGTTTGCTGGAAATAGTAGTCTCATTTGAAAATGAAAGTGCTTTATTCACTTCATTTTTTGACATATTCTCCTCACCCAGCCTGGTATGCTAACACATTTTCTGCAAAATATATGCCTTACACATTTATTATTTTTTATTTTATTATTATTTCTCAATTTTCTTTAGTTATTATAGACTTGTGGGAAATATCAATTTACTTTGTTTACATGGGAGTCCACATTTGTTACCTGAACTTGTACAGAAATGAAAGAAATATTAATAAAATAGTGGCAATGCCAGAAATGAAAATATATATACAACAGGAAGTACAAATATTGGAGCTGTGAAATATAAATGTAGAGGCATACCCTGGGATTCACAGAATTTCTTTACACACACACACACACACACACACACACACACACACACACACACACACACACACACACACACACACACACACACACACACTAAGAGAAAGAACTGCAGAACCTGTCAGCAATCCGCAGTCCCCAAGCAGATTCCCTCAGCAGATGTAGATAACTCCAAACTGCAAGTTTGCAGATATAGTATTCCCTCAGCAGATGTAGATAACTCCAAAATGTAAGTATCCCCAAACAAAAGTGAGTAAATGGCAGGCTGCAACAAAGCATGGACTACTTCGTAAACCAAAAAGCAAAAGCTGTTTATTGTAGGCACTTTCGGTTGAGATAGTACCTAACCTTCATCAGACAAAGTGTTACATAACAATGCTTCCTACTTATATAGAGTTAGTCTAACAAATTAACACCATTAGCTAAAATCAATTAATCCAATTAGCTCAATTCTAAAAAATTAAGAATTAAAGCGCCAATGGGTTAAAAATTCATAATATATAGCCACTCAGTCTCCAAATATAAAACATAAACCACAAATAACAGCCTAACACTTATAGAACCACGGCTGTCT
Source organism: Protopterus annectens (assembly GCF_019279795.1). Lineage (NCBI taxonomy): Eukaryota > Metazoa > Chordata > Ceratodontiformes > Protopteridae > Protopterus > Protopterus annectens. Next base: position 1,578,929,848 of record NC_056728.1, on the reverse strand, counting down.
TCAAAAATACATATATACACTTGCTTTAAACTATGACTACCTCACCTTCGATCGTATATTCTCAAACTAACAAGATATAAACATTAAATAGGACTGAACAGTATATATATTTATATATATTTATAAAATACATCTAATAATTTATCAAACAAATAACAAAATAGAATAAAAATCAACTTAGCCAAGCATAACATATTAAAAAGCAATATGACATAAACAGTAATCAATATGTTCAACCTGTCTATCCCTGGCTTTCATACACATGAAAATACAACCAATGTTACATCTTTGATTTACCAACACTTGCGTATTGCTTAAAAAACCACCATCTCATTCCAAGGCGAACCACTTATTTGTATACACATTATTAGACTATATGACATGCATTTAGTATGCTTACTCACTACCTTATTATGTGCGTATTGTTGTTACCTACGTAATGCTTTCAATTTAAGAATACATTTATTAGAGGCATATTCGTTCAAACCTGGTGGGACATACGCTGATGTTCTAATTTGCCATAGAACCTCCTGTTCTTCCAAAATTAACTGCCATGGGCCTCCCCTTACATAATTTTGGACTTGTTGTAAAATAACAAAAGTAAAGGAATGGTCTGGACATTCAAAAATATGTTTTGCAAGTGCATTGGTCATGTCCCTCCTACCTATAGCATACTGATGCTCATAAATTCTTTTCCTAAATTTTCTTTCAGTTTTTCCTATGTAGAAGGAGGGACACCTCTCGCATGTCGCAACATATACCACCCCTTTTGTTTCACAATTATATTTATCCTTTAAGAAATATTCCTTCCCATTAATTATGACATAGTCTCCTGGTGAAATATATTTACATTGTGGGCACATTCCACATTTACTCATACCCACTTCTTCAACATGTTTCCTACTCATCTCTACCAGATTTTTAAGATTGGGGCCTCTTCTGTAAGTGAATTTAGGTTGAAATCCTATCTTCTTACATAAAGCATGCTCTTCTAAAATTATACCCCAATTCTTAATTATAATCTCCTTAACGATCTTATAATCAGTGCTGTATGTGAAAAGAAAGTTAAGACTTGAGTGCTTGTTACTAACACTATGGGCATTACTATCGGAGGACCCTATATCCACTCTATTCATAGTTCCGCCACTTAAAAGAGGCCTAAAATGCCCTGATTCTCTTTTGGTCCTTACTTTATCGATGGTATCTGTAATTAATCTTTCAGGATACCCCCTATTCAAAAACATTGTTTTTATAATACCACATTCATGCAAAAAATCATGGTTGTCAGAAACCATCCTTGCAGCTCTTACGAACTGTCCCTTGACCACCGCTCTTTTTTGATGATAAGGATGGCTACTAGTATAATGCAAGAAACTATCTGAATATGTGGGTTTCCTATATAATGTGGATTTTAATCTATTATTACCTCTGTCCTTACTAATCTTAACATCAAGGTAATTTATTTCTTCCATTTCTATGGTATATTTGAATTCAAGAAAATCAGTCATAGCAGTAATACTATCTATGAACCTAGGTGTCTGATCGATGTGCCCTTTCCAAATAAGACACATATCATCTTGATACCTAGTATACCAAGCTACGTGTTCTTGAAACATATGATTGTTAAACAGCATACTATGTTCCCAAAAAGCCATTACGCTATTGGCAAAGCTGCCCCCACAAGGAGACCCCATAGCTATTTATGTTTTTTGGAGAAAAAACTGACCCTTGAATACCAAATAATTATTGGATAAAATCAAATCTAGGAGGGTCTCAACAAGATTGATGTTTGCATTATCTGCCTTTTTGTACAACATAAAATTCCTGGTCCAGTCAATCCCTAGATGTTGGGGTATAATGGTATATAAATCTTTAACATCTATGACCAAGAAAATATGCTCCTCATTATACTGTATTTGGTTTATGTTCTCCAAAAAACTCCAGGAATCCTTGCATATCTGTGGCTCATCCTGGATGAATGGTTTCAATATGTTGTCCACGTACTTGGCACAGGCAAAAGTGATGGAACCTCTGCCATCAACAATCGGCCTTAAGGGTGGATCAATTAGACTTTTATGCAGTTTTGGAGAGCCAAAAATGGCAGGGATTCTTGGGCCTTGCATAGTTAAGTACTGAAACGTGTCGATGTCAATACTGCACTCTATGAACAAGTCATCCAATGCCCCCCCTAATGTTTTTATACGCAAGTTGACCTCATTTAAACAAGCATCTATATATGCTCCAGACTGCAAATAATTAAGTATTTTATTCTCATACTGGTATTCATCCATAAATACCAGACCTCCTCCCTTATCTGGTTTCATAACTCTAATTTTACATTGGTTAATAAGGGAGATGAAGTCTAATTCATTTTTAGAAATGTTTAAATTTGCAGTTCTAGCATGTCTGGAAGATTCCAGCTTTGACCTCAGGTCATTTTCACACATTATCTTAAACACATTCAGTACACCATAAAGTGGTGGATTAAAAACACTTGACACCCTCAGTGTATTAAGAAATGTGGAACTCTTACCCATACTATAATGCAAGTTCAACTTGCGTACAAATAACTTAAGGTCAATTATTGTTTTAACCAAATCTGACTTTTTATCAGGAAAGAAGGACAGACCCTTAGAGAAGAACTCAATCAATGGTTGATCAATTGTCAGGACAATATAATTAAATATTTTAAAGTCCCCTTGTTGGCTCATGAGGATTTTTGGTCCTTCTACTGTTCATTGTATCACCTCCTCCGTTGATTCCTTCGATGTCTTCTCTGCCCTTGGTTCCTGTTGTTGGTCTGGTTGTTGTTGTTCCTCCTATTTCCTACCCTCTGAAAACCCTGATCCCCTTCCATATTATGTGGGCCCTCCCCCTGTTGTTGGTTGTTTCCTTGTCCATTAATATTATTAACATTATTCCTGATTCGCTCACTCCTTCGCACCTATATGGGTTCCGGGTCACTAATGTCCTCAGTATCATTCATTTGAGCAACCCTATTATTGTTAACTTGATTACTTATTAGATTATGGGAAACGACAGGGGGAGGGGGGTAGGCTTTCTTATTAGCATAATCCTTTAAGTCTCTGTCCATCTTTCTTTTTTTGCTTGTTAAAAGCCTACTTATAGTAGCCTCTATACTGGTGTCAATTCTAGCATAATCATACTTGTATCTTATGAATTCCATGTCACCACATATATCATGCTCAAGCACTTCCAACTCCTCTTTCAGACTCACAATTTCAGCATTGTAGAAATTAATTAAAGAAAGAAGAAAGTCAAAACCCTGCCGATCAAACAGGGCCAATGGCTCTTGGTGAAAATCAGAGTTCTCTTCAAGTCCAGCAGGGTAGCGCCACTGGCATAACCCTTTAGGTATTACTTTCTTGGTAATACACTCCTGGAGATATGCGACCTCCAGATGCAATTTCCTACATTTGAAAAGTTTACTATCAAACAAATTCAGTCTGTCAGTGAAAGTACTCACCAGGTCCTCAGCATTCATATCCACGCCAACCGGGTTTGAACTGCCAATAAAAAAATCTTTATTGTTTATAAAGGTAGTCATTGAAGGAATTGTAGCACTACTATTACCAGGTATTTGTTGTGAATTGTTACCTGGTTGTATAGCGATTCGCTCGCTGTTTGGATTAACTTGTGTTGATTCCCTAGGAACGCCATTACCATCCAGCCGAAGTTGTTGCGGTCCTACAGCTCTGACAGAGTTAGAAGTATTATTAACATCCCTTCCTGCATTAGCGTGATGTTGTCCAGAGTTCCGCCCTCCGTTTAGTTAAAATGCAAGTATGCAGATATAGTATTCCCTCAGCAGATGTAGATAACTCCATGACAGTGGGAAAAAATGGCATTAAATCTGCCCAGATGAACGGCATTAAAATGAAAGCAGCTCTGCACGACTAACCGAGTATTCCAAACACAGACGCGTGCGAGGATTCAAATAGGCAGCATATGCATCTGAGCTTAATTCCGACAGGCTGATGGAGCTGACGTCATCACACACGTGATGATGTCAGCTCTGAACGCGTGGAATCTAAAAATAGCTTAAAAAATCAGAGATGAAGGGGTGCCACTTAGGAATTGTGGCACCCCTTCATTGGGACCTAAAAACTTGGTAAAAACTGAGTAATTCGGGACAGTTGGGAGGTCTGATCTATATATATTACATATATATATATATATATATGTATATATATATATATATATATATATATATATATATATACACATATATATATATATATATATATATATATATATATATATATATATACATATATATACATATATATATATATATATATTTATCTGCAAATATGTGTGTGTGTATATGTATCTTTAGAATGTTTATTGCTTCTACATTGTACATTTCCTATGGTAGCCAGAGTGTACTGCATGATATGTTATAGAAACCAACCTGACATCATACAGGTGGAATGGATTACTGTTAATGTCTTGTGCCCATGATGTGTCGGGTCCTGGGTATGGGACTTGCAACAGTTGGCATTGTATTCCAGGGCAGATCTGTTTTGTGTGGGGGAGAGGGTGATATCAATACTTATAAGACGTATTTAGCTTGGGCCTCCTCAACCCCATTAACGGTGCCTTTGGTCATATATGTATTTGTTATGTTCTCTTTTATATCTATAGATATATATCTGTATATACATATATTTTATATATATATATATATATATATATATATATATATTTATATATATATATATATTTATAATATATATATATATATATATATATTTAAATATATATATATCAATATACATATATATATATATATTTATATATTTTCATATATATATATATATATATATATATATATATATATATATATATATGTATATATATATATATATATATATATATATATATATATATAGACACACACACACACACACACACACACACATACACACACACACACACACACACACACACACACACACACACACACGCACACACACACACATGCATCTACATGTATAAATATAGTACCTGTACTGTTGAATGACTGTGCTGCATGATATGTTTGTGAAAACATCAGGGTTATGTATATCTGACATGGTTTAGTAGTAAATCACTTTGGCTATGGTGTGTAGGGTCCTGGGTTTGAGCCTTGCAGAGTTTCTTTTGTTGCTGGGCAGAACAAGGCCCATTGGATACAGAGAGATTAAGGCACTTTAAGCAGTTGTAAGCTGGTTTGCATGGGTTTGCATGGAGGTAAGCACTGCTAACTTCCGGTTACAGTTTCTTATACTGATTTAGCTTCTCAATTGCTTAACCTGTGTATCCATTGCTTACCCCCCACGCAAACAAGCTTAAACTCGGTTACTGCTGCTTACTCCCGCTTACCCTCGCACTAATTTCTTTAAAAGAAATGAAAAAGGGTTGATAGGAAAGTGGTGAAAAAGGGGCACAAAGAGTGAAAGATAGTAGGGAAAATAGCTAGAGATGTGCAGGACAGGTGTAGGGAAGGTCCATAGATGCCCATTTCTTCTACAGCAACAGCTGTACGTATACACTGAATTAGGAGATAGATTTGGACACTCAAACCCCTGAGAGGGGGGTGTGGACAACAATAATATGCTGTAAAGCCAATTAGACCAGATTACATATGTCCAGTGGACATGTGTGCGAAATGGACAGCTATGTACGGGGTGAGACTTTATTTGGGAACAGATTGCCCTTTTTTTCAAGTGAGAGTGGGATGTTGGGGAGGAATAGTAGGTATATTTGGGGAGGTAGGTTGGGTAGGATAACCGACAAGACAGACAAGACAGCATACAGGGGTGGTATATGACACTTGTGGGTGTAAACACCTTGATGGGGAGGGGTGTTTGGAAATTGGAAGCCCATGAGCCCCCTAGTGGATACAGTGAGACTGAGGTCCCCACCCATGGGCAGTCACCACTGCTCCTCCACAGCCCTGATGTTGGCTGTGCTGAGGGCTGAGTAGGATGGACAGGCTGAGTCTCTAGTTGTGACACATGGCCCTCAAGCTGGTGTAGCAGTTCTCCAAACTCCCTGCGGAGCACGCTATGCACCACGTCCCAGAAATGGCGATGGGTGACAGTGTCCTGTCCGTGCCCACTCCCAGGGGGGTGAGCCCCAGCCCCTGAGGAAGTTCCACTCAAGGGTGGTGCAGGACCAGCGGACGAGGAGGTCCTGGGGTGGGCCCCAGACATGCTGATGCCCAGTGCCATGGCCAGATGAGGTAGGACAGGTGGGTCCGCTGGGACCGGCCTTCCCAAACCTGCTATGGTGTTTTGATTGTACAACATATGTGGGTTAGTAATAGTCAACACATTCCAGGATTTGGTATAACAGCATGCATAAATATTCCCATTAACCCAAAACACCAGATATGGAACAGTTGCATAGCAAACAGAACACATGCATATATAGACCCACAGTGGCCATTGCAACAGCATGCAGGTACATTGATGGCAGTATGCCACCAATGTGGGAGTATTTCAACATGGCACATGCATAGAAACAAATTTAAGTATTTATCAAACATTAGGACATATGTCCCAACAGTATATTTAATGGAGCACTTACCGATTGAGTTGTGTATTTAGTTTATTGTTGCAGCTATGGTGGGGGGGGGGGGAGAGGTCAATTAACAACTAGTATATTCCTGTAGTTCTCATTACTTTCCTAGTCAGTGCTGTGATCTATACCTTACAGGTATTAGTACACTACCCTATGGGCTTAGTTTGGACAGTTGTATGGATGTAGACAACTATATACATGAACTGAGTTTTACCTGCAGTATACACCTCTTTCCTGGTATACCTGTGGAGGTATTGTTTGTTAACACTACCTAACTGTTCCTACACATATTCCCAGATTCCAGGTTGTTGCTATGCACATACCTGTCCATCTCTTATTGCACACACTCTGGGCATGTCTTGACCACATGCAGGTAAACCGGGACATATTTTGAATATTGCCCTCTTAAACCTTTTGTGAGTTGTAGAATGACAGGTTTGTTTTCATTGACATTTTCCAAATATGTACAGGCCTGACAGTCAGTTATATAACATGAAATGCTGCCTACATATCAGAGATTAGCACACTGATATGGCAGGGGGAGAGTGTAACAGCCGACAGATATGGGCCAATTAACTGGACATTCTGGACAAGTCTGTACACTTGTGGGGTATGATTCTGCATACAGCTTACTACCACTCCCAGGATTCAAACCATGGCTGTGTCAGCTAAAAATAAAACAGGATCCATCACAGTTGGTTTGCTATATAGATATTACTGTGTATCTCTTCTCTGATTTCTGTTTATAAGTCTCCTGTGGTTTTACAATCTGACCTTTTAATTACAACACTTTTATACAGGATTTCCTGGACAGTTTTATTATGTAGAAACCAAACGAAACTGTGGAAAACTTGCAACTTATCCGCAACAAATAACTCACACCGCTCTTTCTCCGATACCAGTCACCACTGTTTCCACATACTGTACACACGCCTCGGTGGACACAAACTGTCTCTCCTTGATGTTAAAAAACCAAGTCTTTTATTAAACTTTAAGTTATTTGTTGCGGAGAAGTTTTATTATGTAGCACAGTGTGGGTGACAGTGATGGGTAATACCTTATTATTCAGAGCAACTGCTACAATAACAATGCCATACAATACAAGAGTAAACAGTACTAGTACAGGATATCAATCTTTTATTTCTAGGCACAGTTTTCGTATCTGACAGACCTGTGGGGGCAATGTTTGTTAGCACTACCTGAATGTTGCCACACATATTACCAGATTCCACATTAGTATTATGCACATATGTCTCACTCTGTTACCACACACACTCTGGTCACAGCTTCACAACAAGGGGGTGGAGATGGGACATACTTGTCTTATTACTCTCATAACATTTTGGGTAGTTGCTAGAGTAACAGGTTTGTTCTTATAGATGTCTGACAATCAGTTGTATTTCTTATTTGCTGCCTAAACATCTGGGATCATCCCACTGATTTGCCAGGGGGACAGGGTGACAGGCAGCGGATATGGGCCAAATAACTAGACATTCTGGACATATCTGTACAGTTGTGGGGTATGCTTCTGCATACAGCCTACTATAACTCCCAGGATTCGAACCATGGCTGTGTATGCTAAAAATACAACAGTTCATGTCTCAGCTGAGTGTGCTATTTGGATTATGTTGTTGACTTGTTCACAGTTTTCTGTCTAAGTCTCTCTCAGTTGTACTATATGACCTCTTGTGATTACAACAGTTATATACAGACATTTCTACACATTTTATTTATTTAGCACAGTGTGGGTAATAGTACTTAATACAACACTACTATTAAGAGATTGCAACTCTACATTACCATATGATACCAGAGCAAACACATGTAGTCCAGCAGTTAGATCTTTATTGTCAGGCTATTATGCTTTTATTTACATACAACCTATGTGAGACTCTTCCTGCCACATTCTCTGGTGTATGCAGTACATGCCCTAAACAATACAGGTTTTATGCAGGAGATTAAGTTTCTACTACCTTTAGATTTATTTCCTTTGACAGTACATGCAAGAGTATTACTAACCTGCCTCGCATCGCAACCACTGCAATCTACAGGCATGGGCTTCCTAGTTCGCAGCCCACTCATCTACCACTGTGAAAGATATAAGAGGAATATTTAGCCATACCTATCTATAATATACATGAGCTGGCAATTATTAAACAGGTAGTGGACTGATACACATGGCTGGGACATCCCCTGTCCTCCTAACCTCTTGGATCCACTGATCTAAGAGATCCTCATTTCTCCACTTCAGGTCGGCATAGTGATGCCTGACCTGCTCACCAGTTCGGGGTATGCCAGTGGCACTGGTGAGGTCATGGGCGAGATGGTCCCAGGCTTCCGCTTTGTATTGGGAACCCTGGTACTAGCCCTGCAGCAGTCTCTGGTCATGGTCTTTCACAAGGAGTCCTGCCATGACTCTGGACTCCTGGATGCCCCAGCACTGTGCCCGAAAGCACACACCCTCTCCCATACCAGTCATAGTGCCTACAGGAGGAAGCTGCAACCAGTTATGAGATGTATTCCCCCCTGTTGGGTTTAAATAGAGCCAATTTCCTGCACTTGGCCATGATTGGACAGTCTTAAAATTGCTAAGTGATGGGCAAACCTGCTTATATAAGGTTGGCACTGCTTAAAGGGGTATACAATGGGCAAACTGATTTAGCAGGCCTACACATTGCTTACACCTACTAAGCTGGGCTGTGCAATGCTTAGCGTTGCTTAATTTTTAATTTGCATACTTTTTGCGGTTTGGCGTTGATTTATTATTCATTACATGTTATATATGTGTTTGGTATCCATTATTCATGTGTACATACACTGTATGGGGTCCTTGTGTTTATTAGGAGATTTCAACACTTTATCACAATGACACCTCACATCTGGACTTAATGCAGTACTCCAGTTAACATATTTATGTTATGTAGTGGGTTATATAACATAAAACTGTATATACATTCCTTTCACATGTTGTTTAATATTCCTATAGTGAGGATCTGTTTGATGATACATCAATTTTATGTGTTTCTGTGATGGCTTAGTGGTTAACTACTGTGACTATACTGTACAGATTCCTGGGTTCAAGACCTGCAAGGGTTGTTTATTTTGTTTCTGGCCAGAACAGTGGCTGTTGTATACAGAGTGATTAAGGCACTTTTAAGCAATTGTAAGCAGGTTTGCATGGGTTTGCATGAAGGTAAGCAATGCTAACTTCCGGTTAAATATGCTTACAGAGAGTTAGCTTCAATATTGCTTAACTTGTGTGCGTTTTGCTTATCCCCGCACAAACGGACTTAAACCCACTTACTACTGCTTAAATATGCTTACTCCTGCTTACTACTGCTTAATAGTGCTTACTCTTGCTTAATAATGCTTACTCCTGCTTACCCCCACACTAATTTAGACAGTAATGTAAAATGGTTCTTGGGAAGGTGGTGGATTTGGACACTCTATGGATTTATCATTTATTACACATTGTACCTTCGATTTGTATCCCTGATTCCTGTGTACATATACTGTATGGGGCACTTGTGATTATCTGTGGATTTTACAACATTATGACAATGACACCTCACATCTGCATTTAATGCAGTACTCCATTTCACAAATATATGTTATTTAGTAGGTTATGCAACAAAAAATATTGTTCGTAAAGTGATTTGACATGGAAAATGGAATGTACTGGGGTGAGATTTGAAAAGGGAATAACTGTTCATAAGGTGAATGCTCTGCCCACTACACTATTGCAGTACTGCTTCATTTGCATATATATTGATTTTTATCCTCTTGTGCCATTTAAGCTCCAGTAAGCGTAGCTAAGCAATGGGCAAACCCATGCACCTACAGTTAAATTGTATCTGTTTGATAAAAAAAGAAAAACTTGTTTATATTTTATATTTTAACTATTGCTCTTATAAACTTGGGGGGATGTTGCTGGGAGTATGCGGACACCTATGAGCAGTCTCGCTCATTCTTATTGCTAACTTGCTGTTCTTGCTTGCTGGGGCATGTATATTCTAAGAGCTCTGCTCTCAGAAACGCCTCCTGCACTTGTACATGCTCCGTGTTAGTTTAGGAGCTCAGGCAGCGTGCCTTCATTACCTATGCATGGTGCGCTGCCATCCTGCTCCTAAATGGCCGCTTCCATGCAAGACTAAGCTAGTCCTGCACGGAAGTATAGTGAATCTGAGGGCCCATCTTTTTTATACAAAATAGTTAAAGGGAAAGTGGGATGGGTGTGTTTCTAACGCCCACATCAAGGTGACCTGCCTACCGATGACGTTTGTAATATATAAACTGCCTCATTTCCTGGCGCCCTTACCTCACTTCCTTCTAAACTTTCCCTACTCTCAACTTCCTACTTCCTTTTCACAAACATATTAATCCAACCATTCCAGTGCAACACCCAGCAGATGTATATGCAAAAATATGTCTGCTTGGCAAACATAACTTTTTTGTCTCTGTCTCTATTTTTTAAGCTCTTGATCGCTCAGTATTTGAATAGTTTTATCAATCAAATGCTATTGGAAAGTCTTACAAGAGCCATTCTATTTTTCATAGTAGCTGATATGGAAAAACAGCTGACAGCCTGTTCAAATGAGATTTTACTGTAGGGTAAACATTCTGCAATAACCATCCATCATTATTTTAGCCACTTTACAATATTTGCAAACCAAATAATCAAACATGGTGAGACTCTTCCCCAAATCATTCCATAAAAAGTCTTCAAATTATTTTTATGTGCAATTGGGTCAAATGCATGTACCTTCTATTTCCTGTTATTTAAAAAAGTTTAGATATTTAGGGATTATGATCATCCACCTGACAGGAAGGGTTGTGAAATTATGCTTCAGATCAATATAAGTTCAGCAATCTAATCAAACTATGACTGATTTTTTACCAAGGCTAACTGTGACTTAAATTGAGTCTGCTGCTTAGATTTATGGATTCTATTTCTAATGTAGAGTACTAAATCCCCACTACATAGGTCATTCAGAATAAAACCCAGTTTCTGAATTTCTATATGAAATTAAAGTCCTAGTATGAAACACTTAGGGCGAGATTCCAAAAGAGCTGCTGTCAGTGTAAGTGACTTACTTTGGTATAAGGCCTATCTATAAACAGGCTTACACTGGAGGTTAGATTCCAAAGACTTGATCTCAGCTTGCAGTCAGTGCAAGTGGTCACTTACACTGACAACAAGTCTTTTGGAATCAGGCCCTTGTGACATTATACTCCATGACTTCAGGAAGAGTTGAAGTATATAACATATAAGTGTATGAGGTAGCCTTAAACTCATAACTACTTTGTCCATGTATAGATTATATCCTTGCTTCCCTGAGTAATTCCTGGGCAAATAGTTAAATGCTAACCTATTTCTTTTTTACACGGCTATTTCTCCTTAGTAATTTTAATTTTTTTCTCACTCTCTCTCATACTCATAGCCACAGCTGCTATGGGTTACTCTGTTCACATTCACTTCTTTGCACCCACTGTGTGCACAAACAAATGATTCATCCACAACTGCATGCAGTGATATGATGTTTTATGTAATTACAAATTCACCTTTCTGCCAGAACCCAGGTTAAGTACAAATTATAAAACAGAGACTTGTTTTATGTAATTTCAAATTCATCTCTCTACAGTAATCGAGGCAAATTATAAAACAGGGACTTAGAGGGAAAAAACTTAATTTTTCTTGTGTGGCTTTTGACCATGAGCGACTTCCAAATTGTTCACGTATGCAGTTTCATTGCTGCTGACAAGAGAATAGTTTTGCCTTAACTATATGAACGATGTATATGGTTTGTCTAATCAATTCACTTCTCATTAATAGTTCATCCATTGAAACCATTTCTTGAAAAGGACAACTCTCTAAAAATAATTGTTTTATGTAGAGACAGAATCCTCTAACCCTGTGTGCAGATGATTTCATTATCTGCACTTTCTTATCTAATATAACTTAATTCATGTCCATAAAATCTCCGGGTAAGTTATACAAGCTTTCAGCAATAGCCTGTATGATGAGCAGTCCTCCATGTTTTACTGAAAAGTGAACTGATAGACAAAGGAACACAGCCTAAACATGAAATTGTTAGGGTCAACAAAAATCGCAATCACAATGAATTGCTTAGGGGTACTTTCTACTTAAGATGGGCTTAAGTTATATTGCAATCTACATAGATGATCTGGTAATACTACTAAAAATTAATAACATTATAAGACCTAACATTTGTCATTTTCCCATTAAACTTGAGTAGCTACATTTACTTTTTCTTACATACAAGTGAGGTGTGAGGATTCTCAAGAAATTCCCTTTACATTTAATGACAGTGAAGCAAGGTGCTGCATAGCTAGACTTCAGGTAATAAAAGCATTAATTCCTCAAAGATATTTTCATCAACGTCACTTATAGAATCCTGGTTATTTCATATTACTTACAATGTATCTGTGATCAATGTTATACGTTATTCTAATTCCGGGTACAGTGAAGCTACTTTCTCTCCATCATCAGAATGATGACTCATCCATGTGATATAATCAGCAAATAAGCAATGTGGTTATGTACCCAAAAAGTCTTGCAATTTATTAGAGTACACCACTTTGAGAAAGAATGGCTAAAATATGAGGTCTCTGTGTTAAAAGCCTAACCCTCAAAATAAATTCATGCCATACATATTTTTCTTTCTTTTTCAAGACTCATTTTGACTATAAACAGTAAACTGTCACCAGTTAGCTTTTATCTGAAAATAAAGTAGGTACAAAAAGATCTAGCATGAACTTCTGAAAGGTGGAGGGAATAGTAAGCAAAAATCAACAACTTCTTGTTCTTGTAAGCTGCTGCTTAAACTGACTTCTAATACAGGGTTCATAAGATGATAGGTAGATATACAGGGTTCATAAGATGATAGGTAGATATACAGGGTTCATAAGATCATAGGTAGATATACAGGGTTCATAAGATGATAGGTAGATATACAGGGTTCATAAGATGATAGGTAGATATACAGGGTTCATAAGATCATAGGTAGATATACAGGGTTCATAAGATCATAGGTAGATATACAGGGTTCATAAGATGATAGGTAGATATACAGGGTTCATAAGATCATAGGTAGATATACAGGGTTCATAAGATCATAGGTAGATATACAGGGTTCATAAGATCATAGGTAGATATACAGGGTTCATAAGATCATAGGTAGATAAGTTAGCTGTCCTTGTGGGTCATTTTAAGCCTAGCCAATTTCTCTCAAAGGTGAGAATTAAACCCTGTACCTTGTGTCTGTGTGGTAAACACCTTAACCATTCTCAGGAAGTGAAACCACTGCTCTGCTACTGAAAACTCAATGTGTTGTTAGAGAAACAACAGACAACATTTATCTTTCACATTTTTTGTTCATTTACTTTATAATATTGTATTTCATTCTCTTTGTTAAATGCCAGGGTGTCCAAGATGGAGCCACAAACTACAGATAACTTATCATTAGCTGTTATTATCCCCTTCTATAAGAGATAGCCGTAACTAAACAGAATCCAGTCAACATCCTTTTGGACCAGGAAACTGCCCTGGAATATCCACTGAAACTCATTTTACAATGAATTCATCATCTGTGTGCAAGATGCCTTAGTATAGTAACAGCCAAATATTATAGCTCAGAGCTCAACTAAAAAGTAGCTATGCCAAAGAATGGGGCCTGGGAATGATGTAAAAGTAAAAATAAAGGAACAAAGAAAGAAAAGCCCAGTGTACTTGTATTATTTCCATGCTGTTACAATTGTGAAAAGCTCACTAAAATTGCAAGGTCTAACTTATTTAAACATATGCATGCTATCAACTTTAAAAATAGTAGGTTCTGCCAAAATGAAGAAACTGTTGTTATTGGACATTGATTGACAGGACAGAATTCCATTAATTTGTTACTCAACACACAAACACCTTTCTTTAATGTTGGCTCATCAGTCCTTAACTGCCCCTGCATGTTTCAACTCATATCACCAAGGATAAACAGTGTAATGAATTTCCATCAAACTTCTAATACTAGGTTAAAATCTTGCATGTCAATACTTTAATCAATAATAACCAATCAAGGACAGACAGGAGCCAATAATCATTTCTCAACATTTCTAAAACATGCAATCATTTTGCTGCAGCCCCATTTAATCGAGTCTTTAACCTTTGCTTTCCTTGGCATCTGGCAGTTTATTTTACTTATAAATCCAGGTCTTTACTCTTATTATCAATACTATCAAGAGAAGAATGAAAGGGAGTCATATCTGCAGATGTTACAACTTTTTCCAAACTTGGAGTATTCTTAATGAAAAAAAAAACTTGGTTATTAAAGTATGTATTGCAGGGATCTTCATTTTGTGTATTTAACTGAATCATCCACTACAAATGACAATCTAATTCAACATTATCTGAATAGTCCTGTCTGAATTATTAAAGCCTGCTCTTAAGTATGTGTTTGCACAATATACAAAGGATGTGTACTATATCGATAAAGGAATGACATCATTAAGCAAAAATTTCTGATGCACATATGCTTTCTTTAAAAGATCTGAACGAAACATTTGGATTTCATGTTTTTCACTTCTGTCTCATTGAGTAAAGCAACAGATGGAAACAGATGTGAAAGTTCATTCAAAAACAATGTTACAGTAGTCTTAGAGCACTAAGTAAATTGCAAACATGCCCACATGAAAATTAGGTGGACACAGTACTTTGTCTACACTGATAACCTTCAGCGGAAGCTCTGGGTACTTTTAAATTAAATCTGCTTCTGTGTAAATCAATAGTAAAACACAGGCAATTGTTTCTGGCAGTCTTTAAAACACAACTAAGTGAGCAGATGCAACATTTTCATCTAGTCGTTTAACTCAAATACAGGAAATAGAGGAGTTAAATGTCTTCTCTCTGTTAGTATGGATGACTGATTAGTAATTGACATCCCCTGCTTCCTGCATTATTCTCACTATCACAGCAGGGTTTTTAAATGGTAATTTATTTCACTGGCTGACCAGAGTCTCTTCCTACAATCTCTGCATTTGTTATTCTGTAAGCATTTTCATGAGCAGATGTTCTTAAAATTCTGTTACAATGTATTTTTTCCTACAGCAAGAGCTGTGAATAAGCAAGTGACATACTGTGAGATTTAACGGTAATACCAGGGAAATAAGCTCAGTCAATCTCTTGTCACTTTCCTTATGCAAAAAAGAATAGAACAAAATGATTCCTTTTATCCATGACTGCACAAAGGAAGAGGTCTGACAAAAAGGTACATGGGCACTTTGCATGCGGACTGACAATAACAGAGCTGTACCACCCATGTCAGTAGCAGATTGCATCATTATACAGCAGTACAGAGTGACTTCATAAGTTTTAAAACAGTGGCTATACTTTCAGTAAATCACAATATGTTACTATGGTATGTGTATTCATTTACAACAAGACAAATGCTCTCGAACTCTCAGTATGAGTCAACAAAAAAGCCAAAAGTAGGGATGGACATAGGCCCAAAAATCAGAGACAGATGTTAAACATAGCATTTATAAACTTAGAAAGTTAGTAGAATAACTGCATTGGCATTAACAAGCGTTTTTGAAGGATGTAAACCCTGAAAGCTTAACTATTTAGAGAGTGCAGTTCTCCATGATTTGCCAGAAAACTAAAACTGTGAAGAGGAACGGACTAAATATTTGAGACAAAATAAGGGACAGTTCAGAGCAATGGATAATAATGAAAAAGATGACACAGAAACCAAGTTCCTAGGCCAATTTTTTTAAGAATGTCTGTATTTCTATTCACTGTTACTTAAATTTATATTTGTATACTATTAATTTAACATTACTGCTTAAACTTGAATGGCAGTAGCACAACAGGTAGTATACTCATCTCTGGTGATGGAAGCCCAAAAGGCTGTGGGTTCTGTTCCTATTTTAGGTGCTTGGATTGCTGGTACTGCAATGCATTATTAGGGGCTGCTGCACTCCTGAGTGTGCTGTGTTTTGAATGAAATGTTAACGGAAGTTCCCATCTGCCTGAGCTGCTGGTAGTTCAATGGGATGTAAAAGATCCCATGGCACCTATCAGAAAAGAATATGGGAATTTCCCCAATGCTCTAGCCAAATTCCTCCTAGTAGTACAAATGCCACCTTTGGCATCCCCTGAAAAGTGGCCACTAGCCTAGGAGGACCACCTCAGCTGGCAAAGAATAAATGAATATGATACTTAAGGAATTTCAATTATATTATTTGACATGCATATATATGGCTTACTTGTGAAGTTGTTAAAATGTATGAGGAATATTATTTTACAAAAATGTGTTTTCATAGTGAGATTCTCAAATTAGGACCATTCTTATTTTCTGTCACCAGAGTTTCTGAACTACTTTTCAATCATTTTTAAAACTGTATAATTTGTAGCCACTTTTTCAGTTCAAAACTTTATGTGGCTGTTTGTGGAATATCTCAAGTTCTTTCTAGAGTTTTCCAGCCTGATGAACTATTGTTGCCCTGTGCTATATAACTTATCTCGATAAATCTACAAAATTTGAGGGGGGGGGCAAATTTGTCTTAACATGAAAGACTGGATACCTGGGACAGAAAATTAAAGTGATAACTATGAGTAGGTCATGGGTTGTCAAAATGACAAATGGGAGCAGTACAGAACAGGCATAGAAATGGACAAATAAATGGTAAGAATGAAATACGAACTAGCACAGCATTCTTTTTGTGGGTCATGTCCACTTATTCTACCACAAAGAATTATAGTAGATTCGACACATGCAAGCCAACAAGTATACAACTGTGGCAGCAGTAGGAAGCACTTCAGAACTTAACCACAGCTGTTACTATTTGCACCTCTGAGTGTATTTCAAGATCTGCCTTTATGTGTGCAACCTGTCAGTGATCTCAGCCTGGCATTATCTCTACAGAATTCAGCTCTCCAATCCAATTAGCACCCTGTATTAGCAATAACATTACCAGCATGGACCAGGAAACAGGATAAGCCAATGCCATACTTTGCTAGTCATCTCTCTGTTGAACAAATCTTGTTTCATTTTACAACCTAATGTTGCCAGTCCAGTGCTTTGCACATATCACTATATATAAGTCAGCCACAAATATCCTTAGCATGCTTTTTTTTTTCACAAGGTTTAAACAAGCTCACTGTAAGGGCTCCTTCTGTCTGCCTTTTCCATGGTACAAGTCTAATACTGGATAATGCAGGACATTTTAAACTTCTCCATAAAGTGACACTGAAATGTAGTCATTAAGATCCTCACAAACCCAACTGCAGAAAATGATTCCATCCAGTTACCTAAGAGAAATTTCAGACATGCAACAGTAAGGTACCTTCTCAGACCTTATTTTTGGAATGGCACCTTAGTCTTGCTTCACATTCACTGATACCCTATAGTTCTGTATTGCAAATTGCTCACACTTCTAAGCAGTTCTCCTGGAGGATAGCTACTGCTCCAAACTCACACATTTCAGTCAGGACTTTGAGAGGAAGCACATGTATCTGATCCATGTGTACTGTCTACCTCCAGGTCTTCCAGTTCTTCTAAAATCTCCAGTTGCATTAACCAATTATCATGTCTCTAAATGCCACAACCAACCTTTTGTTTTCCAATTCTGGAACCTATTCCTAACACTTCCTCAAAAATGTAGGAAGTATGACCCTTAAATTCCTCTTCCAGGATTTGACTGCATACTGCTGCAACTTCAGCCAATGCTATGATAGACTTAACCTTTTACTTTTCACTGCCATACATGCAAAACAACCTCCATCATCCATTAACTCTAGTGCCCTCTTATTTTACCCTTAGATAGGGTAATCTCCTCTACCCAAGATAGCCATACTTAAGAATGATCGCTTTCCTAATCTTTATTTTTCATATTCCATAATAAAAATAAAAAGAAACTGCCATTATACCACAACAAAAATACGAATACATCTGTCATTCTTCAGTCACCATAGTCCTTTTGCATTTTGATTGCTCCTGCATCTGCCACTTAAGGGTTAGATGCTGTTGTTGATCATTTTAATTGTTACTAATCTGTACTCTGAAACAGCAAGGCCTTCATATAGCACAAAAAAATAGACAATCAAAAACTTGTTCTGAATCAACAAGGATCATGCATGAATGAGATCAACTGGGAAAGAAATCCACTACAATCACACTGTCTACAAAGACCTTCATAATAAGATTAAGTCCATAATCCTCAGCAGGAACAAAAGTAATTCCAAACTCAGCAAAACCTCTTTTCAATATTTTCCCAAGTGATATTGATTGTTTATTACTAATTCAGACATGCTAAGACTAGTCTGTATAATTTTTTATACCATTGACAACCTGTCTCAGTCATTTCTTCATCAGCATTTCTCATTTAAAGAGTGTGCAACAGCACCTCGTACTGTCTCTGTTAAGAGTGTACAACAGCACCTTGTACTGTCTTTCTCAAGAGTGTACAACAGTACCTCATACTCCTTGGGATTCAGGAAGCCGTATTTTCCATGCAGGAACACTGTAGGAGCTCCTGCATGGAAAATAGCTGCTGAGTGATTCAGGAAAGTGCTGTTTTCACCTGCATGAGTGGTCCTATACTGTTCTAGCACAGAAAACAGGCAAATATGCAAATCACCTCATTTACTGGTAAAAAACATGCAAATGAGGTGATTTTGCAATTCACCAAGCTGCCAGGTCTCCGTGCTAAAACAGTGTCATGCATAAATGTATTCAGAAAATAAATGAGTACATTTCTGCAACTGACAAAATGGAGGTATGACAGCTAATGAAAAAGCATGTATTATGTACATTAGACATGCCAATGGCCAGATATAACGCCATCAACATAAAAATGTGATTAATATGAAAATTAAACTTTTTTTTTCTTGGCCGAGCTTGGCTGTTTAAGCATAGGGCAGCAGCGTGCAAACTGGATTGTGATGAATAAAAAGAGAAAAGTCAATTTTAAGTTAATTCTGCATTTTGCCATTATAGTCAATGGCATGCAGAATGCAAACAATACCAGGGAGCACTGGTTGTCAAGGGGAAAGGGTCCATTTTAGTGCAGTAACTAATGACCTACACACTGGGGTATGCTAATGAGGGGAGTTGTACTGAATCACATATTTCTCCAAAGTGTCAGCTTGTACCTAACCATGTAGGTGCAGCAATACAACAGTGCAAGTGTAAGAGCTGAATGACTTCATAAGGGGGTGTGTCATGCTTGCTGTAAGCTGATTGGAGCTCTGTGGCCTGTGTTTGCCCTTAGCTAAGCACAGCTAAGGAAGGGGGTGTGTCAGATGTGCCTGAGCAGTGTGTACATAGCCTAAATGGGTGTGCGTGCCACGCACCGGGTTTTAAACAAAAAAAAAAAGAGAAAATGACAGCACTGTTTACATTTGAGAACTGGGTATGTGCGGTGCACCTTGGGGGTTAAATAGGGAGGAACTGGGAAGGGGAAACAGCAGTAGGAAGGCACTCAAGGAGAACTAGCATAGCTGGCAGGTGGAATGTATCAGAATCAACCAATTAGACATGCAGCAGCCCAGCACACTACTATAAACTATGCAAACACCCTACAGACTGTTTTTTTCCCACAAACTCTACACCACCAGTGTACAGAAACAGGGGATTTTTAACTGGCAAAACTAACTAAAATTGTTAGAGGCTGCTGCTGCTTTACTCCATCAATATGTGCTAAGAGACTGAGGGTGGTGAGGATGTGAATGCTGACAACCGACCTACAGTGAGGAGGAGGAGAAGAGTGTGGAGACTCAGGGTAACCTACCAGGGCCTACATGAGCTGGAGATAGTGGAGCACTATAGGGTGGACAGGGACATTCTACAGCAAATCATTGAGCTGTGCCAGCCACACCTCACACACAGAACTAACAGAGGGGAACCCATCCCAGTGGATACCAAGTTATGTGTAGGCTTAAGAATACTAGCCACAGGTACCTTCCAAAGACCAACTGGAGATATCATGGGGGTCTCACAGGCATCAGCATCCAAGGTACTCCACCAGTTCCTGGATGTCATGACACCACATGCCAATGAGCACATATATTTCCCCACCACCTGTGAGGCATTGACCAGAAGTATGCATCTCTTCCACTGTATAGCAGCATACCCTGAGGTAGTTGGTTTCTATAGACTGCACGCACATCCACATCAGAGCACCACCCGGTGAGCTGCGTAGGGTCTACATAAATCTCAAGGGCTTCCCCTCCATCAACTGCCAGGTCATGTGCGATTTCTAGGGCATTATCATGAATGTGTGTGCTGACAGCCCTGGAAGCTATCAAGACTCCCACATTTGACATTGCTCACAGCTGTATCAGGTGTTTGCCAGGGGGGACATCCCATATGGCCATCTACTGGAGCTGTGGCTGATGACATCCATCAGAAAAGCACACGCACCCGAACAAGAACATCATAATGAGGCACATGCACAAACCAGGATCATTGTAGAGAGTGTGTTTGGGATGCTCAAGTCACGGTTCCACTGCCTTGACATATCTGGTGGAGCCTTACAGTACTCTCCAGCTACATGTACACAAATGTTTATAGTATGTGCCATGCTACACAATATGATCCTGCAGAAACAGCTGCAGCAGGAACAGCATGGGGGAGGGCCACACTGTGCCCCACCATTGCTAAGGCAAGCACAGGCACAGGGAAATTCGAAGGAAGAATATCCTGAGCCTGCCCCTGTAGGCAGAAGGAGGCATCCCCAGCATGCTCATGCCTTGGCAAAGA